>NW_028230439.1:4148588-4288014 GCF_043228905.1 Azolla caroliniana | reverse complement strand
TAGTCCATAACGTTGTCGTGAAGGATTCAGGCCATGAAGAGAATTGGAACCAAGTGCGTGTGAATGGGTGTGTGCACCGATTGGCGATACACACGAATCAAGGATTATGTACAAACATAATGTAAATAGCATAGGACCGGTAAGTACTAGGTAATAGGAATTAATGGATACTTTAAAGTCCCACATGCATAGAGAGAATACGAGGATTTGATGTGAAGAAATCAAGGGGAGGGGGGGGGGGGGGGTGGGGGGGGCGGGGGGGGGGTTGACACCGATCACGATGTAATGGTCTCCCATTGAGCTATAAAAGGGGAGGCTAGAGCTTGCTTTCAACATTTCAACATATACCCGTGGAAAACCGCGGCATCTTTGGTGAACCCGACGTGAACAGGGGCAGTAGAGGAGTTCGAAAATGAGGGGAGCGAACTCGCTAAAGCGATGGGGTGGCTATCGACTGCCTGGTTAATGCTCGAGAGAGCACCAATGGCCTCGATAGGGCTGTGGAAACGGTAGTCGGCATGGCAAGCTAATTCAACGGAAAGGACGTCACGAACTTCCTGGAGGCTTTCAAAGCCGAGACGCTGATGAGAGATGCTTTGGACGATAGACGGTTGTCCGTGTTCCCACGGGTAGTTACGCCGAGCATCCATGCAAAAGTGCTCGAGATGCATGTCGATTGTCGAAGTTGGCAGGAGTTCGAGGAATAGCTCCTCGAAAGATACAGTTTTGATGACTCGCTCCGCTTATCAAAGAAGGAGCTGATGGAGTGAGTCGAGAGCCCTAGGAAGGGGAGGAACATCTCTGTGTTGTTCTAGGAGTTCGAAAGACAACCATGTTCGACATGAGCAAGGTCCTATTGTTTATCAAGTTGGTATCCACTCGACCGGGAAAAGGTGGGTCTCCTGTTGGAGACGGATGAAGGGCTCACGGATGATTGGGCCACGGTAAAGAGGGTTTGTAGCCATTTTGACAAACGGCGAGAATGGAATGATGCAGGGTCATCAACAATCGGCCCGGGTGTGAGGAAGAAGCCAGAGGGACCGATTCCGACGCGGGCAGAAGAGACATGAAGGTGGCTCGAGTCGGCCATGGTCCTGACCGACGTGGTCAAGGGCCCATCCGGGGGAGCAGCTCTGGAGGAGCTGACGAAAATGGTGCGCGATCTCTAGATCACGCAAGCCCGGAGAGATGGCGGGGGACAGTCACGTGACCAGAGGCCTCCTGTAGACCAATGATGCATGCCGTCAGCCACATCCAAACAAAGTGCGCCGATTTCACCAAAGCACTCAAGAACAATATCGTGTACCTCTGGAACGGACGGGTACATGCGTGCGATACACGAAGGCTCCTCGAAGTGAACATCGGATGAGGTGGCATGAAGAGGATAATGGAGGAAGTCGTGGCCCGTAATGTTGAGGCCATCTACTACTCGGTGTCGGTAGGGATCCGGGTAGGCGGAGAGAAGGGTGTCGCGTCCGGAAGCAATACTGGATTTTGGCGGCTAGTACTAGAAGGCCTCTTAGGGGTGAGGCTACGAAAGGAAGAGGTGAACCGAGCGGAGAGGCAAATCCAAGAGTGCACCGAATGGAACGATCCGGTGGAACAGAAAACCGGCTTTGCGGAAGCCGCATACCAGAACTATGAGGTCTTGGTGGAAGACAAGTGGGCCGGAAAATCCAATGGAGCCGGGACTTCAAACCGATATGAGACACGGAGCGGTTCGAAGAGAAATGACAAAGGTCTGACCGGCTCGCAGGAGAAGGCAAAATTACCGAGCTTCCATTTGAGCTCGTAGATAGAAACAACGACAGACCTATGGAAGGTCTTGGAGGAATGTATCCTCGACACCAAGGTGGAACTCTCGTTAAGGGAGGTTCTAGGGATCTCAAAGAAGGAATTCCACAATTCTATCGTGGACCTGGTAAAGAGGAAGCAGCTCTCGATAGAGCCAGAGCCGGAGAAGCCGGTTGAAGTAAAGGCGGCCCACATCGAAGAGGTGGCGATGGAAGAGTTCTTGCAGAGCACCCACACTGGGCCAGAGCGACGATGGAAACCCCTGTCCAAATCGGGGATGTGAAGGAGCTAGTGGTGGCACTGATTGACCATGGATCAGAAATCAATATGATGTCGATGGACTTCTACAGGAATGATCGGTGACCGATCAATACCAAGCATGGGTGGAAGATACGCGGGGCGACCCGAGCCACAAAGGAGCTACAAGGGGGTGCCGAACGTCCGAGTAAAGGTCGGGGATGTCGAGATCAACCAACACTTCTTCGTGCAAGAAGCATCCTCCCATCTGGTGATTCTCGGCGAACCTTACATTATGGCGGCTCATATGGAGACCAACATCCTGGACAATAATTCCACCTACGCGAGGGTGAAGAGCCAGGACGGCAAGCACTCCGTCCAATTTCTAATGGTTCGAACGAACCATGAACGAAACCGAGATTCTCTTAGCGGCGAGGGCTAAGAGGATTTTTAGAGAGGACTATCAAGGCGTGGGGCCGCGATAGTCCGGACAACCGAATTAATCCCCACACTTGTACCATAAGTAGAATTTTTTGGCCCTTTGCTAATGGAGGTTGTACCATAACCAACATCGGTGGCCCGGAGAAGAAACAAGTCGAAGGACGCTTGAAGGCATGCGGCGCCTTAGGCTCCAATGAGGAGATCAACGGCGTCGTGGAGGCAGTCTCATTCGATGACACTCTCGGGGAGATCGAGAAGATAGTCGAAGAGGATCTCAACGATGATCGGATCATGCCGGTAAGTTCCAATGAGATGTGTGAGATCATCACGGACTTCGGGAAGACGATTGGGTTGGATCGGACCGCCCGGGTAGACACCAAGTATAAGACTGTGGACCGGAAGGTGAGGCTAATCGCGGCTCCATTGTTGGAGGACAACTGGGAGTGGATGAAAGGGGTTGCGACCGACCCAAGTTTACGAGATCCGGTCGGGATAGGACATTGGTTCATTGACGAGACACTACGAGAACTCAAGATCGGTGGGGGTGGCTTCCTACTACCCGCGGAGGAAGACTAGTTTCGGAGGATGCTCAGAAGGCACAATAAAGCCTTCGCATTCTCGTCGGGGGAGATCGGGTGCGTCGACCCGACGATCATAGAGCCAATGTGATCTTCACGGTTTCAGTGTCGAGAGCTCACATCTTGAAGTTGATGGAGTTCATCAAGTTGAAGGTCGAGATGGGGATCCTTGAGCCGTCGAGCGCCCCATACTCAAATCGGTGGTTTACGATGCCAAAGAAGAATGGCACGCTCCGCTTCATTCAGGACCTACAGCTAGTCAACAAGGTGACCATTTGGAACGTACGAATCGGGCCAACAATCGACGAGTTTGCAGAGGCCTTCGCCAGAAGGTCGATCTACTCGGTTGGCGATTTGTACTCAAGGTATGACCAGTTCCAACTAGTCGTAGAGAGTAGGGACATCATGACGATGCGAAACCCTCTCAACCTAGTTCGAATGTGCACCCTGCCGCAGGGAGGGACGAACTCGGTGGCGCACATGGTGAACGCGATGAACAAGGTTTTGAGGGATTGCATCCCTGACATCACCATGCCGTTTCTGGATGACATCCCGATAAAAGGGTATCCTTCTCAACATCTTCCTTATTTTTCCCTTTGACATTATTTTCTAGGAATAGTTCACCATGATATTGGCATCCAGCCATAAAATGCCCCAATTTACCACATTTAAAACAATGTCTTGCAAAAGTTTCCCATTGAAGCTTAAAACGAAATCGACCAAATCGAGATGTATCGATACTCAACCATCCTAGAAGTTTACAACTTGTATCCCATAACATGCAAAATCTACGTTTGTTCAATGAATTTAACATGAGGAGCAACCAAAACTTTACCAATTTGGGACATCAATACTAGTAGTAAATTCCAAACGAATGAGTTACTACAATCAACGGTCACCCAAATTGGACATTGTTGTTTTAATAAATCTTTATAATCCACCACTGGAACCCATTCCATCACATGCACTAATCTTCTATCAAAAAAGATTGGTACCTTTACCATCAAAGCCGTACGGTGTTCTGACAATCGAAAAACTACATCATAGAAACCTCTTGGACCCACATACACATCCTCAACACAATTAGGCATTGTGAATGAATTCAACCACTACTTAATCCATGATACCAAAGGAAGTTTGCTAGTGAAATACAAAATAACACCACAATCATAGAACCTATCAAAAGCTGCTAACATAGAGTTGGTCTCGATCACCACCCCGACAACATCCTCCTCCACACAATCTTTAGCATCTTTCTCATTTTTTCCCATAAAATCGGAAAGCAAAGCCTTAACAAAATCACAACGACTGTCAATATCATAATCATCTCCAATAACATCTTCCCCACCAAGAATAGCAGCATATGATGTTTTCTCATGTTTTGTAGAATCAATACACTTTTGCCTCTTGTAATTTTCATAACCATCATCACTACCACATCCATCAACAATCATCAACTTCCTGTTGTTGTGTCAGCCATTCTAATAGAGATTGAGAGAACTAACCTGAGACGATGACACTAACCTGAGAACTAACCTGGTCTAGGACCCCATCGGTTCCGCATCATTTCACAAACACATGAGGATTTCCTCGATACCATGGAGAACAATTTGTTCGTTGCTCATTTGAGAACAATTTGAGCATCAACTAACATCACACTAACACCTTAGATCACAATAGACTTATATAGTGTTAGTAGCTCCATCGATGATATATTCTTGAGCACCAAACATCATTGTGATAGGAGTGAGAGGAATTCTCACGTTGATGGATATCAAGGTGGAATATCATTGAGGTTCTTTATTTGAAGCCAAAAGGCAATGGTGTTGACCAATTTGTTTGTGTTGATATTTTGGTGGTAAGAGATACATAGTGTTGACCAATTTCTTCGTGTCAATATTGTGGTGGTAAGAGATACATAGTGTTGTATATAAGCTAATGTGTCAAGTAAACCAAAAGATTTTCTAATCAATTTGATTCCACTCTATAATTAAATATAGCGATCCTATAGCCCCAACATTCCGACTCATGCCAAACAATTTGTAGTTCTTAATTAACTAGAAGACGAGTTAAACGTACAAGTCCAACCAAAATTAGAACCATTGTGTTGGACAAGAGACGATATGTAAATTATGTACCCAATACTAATTCCATTTCATCATATCAAATTTGCAATTTTTTTTGTAACATAGGTTGAGTGAGCACAACACAACAAATCCTCTCTAGTCTCACATTTGTAGTATATCATAATTAGTAGTCTTAAGCATCTAGTTGTTCTTGGTCTACTTTGGTTAAATCTTCACATTCCAAGGATTGATTCAAGGAAGCCAGCAATGACGGAAAATTAAAAAAAGCGCACTTCAGTTCCTCATTATTCCATATCCAAATTTAGAGCCCCATAGGTTCTTACAAATTTCTCTACAAAGGTTATGCAAATTGGGACGAAACAAGGTGTTTGTATTTGCAATCTTCGAAACCCGTCCTCTATTCTATAGGAGTCAAATGTTCAAGATATGAATATGCAAATTTCTTTAATAAAGTGAAGGCCAACTTGCTTCAAGAGCATCAATCTACATCAAGGAAAGAACCATGACATGGGTTAATTTGAATCATCTCCATTACAACTCAAGGCTTTTCAAAGATATACTGATGAAAATTTGGCAAAAGTATTTATTTGACCATTTATATCCTCAATTAGTACACCCATATTATTTAAGAAGAAAACGATTCTCTAAGTTTGGTTGTGGATTATCATGAGTTGAAAATCGAAATAAATTAGCTTTGCTATTGATCATATGTACGTAGCTTGAGCTTTGTAAACTAGTTTGAGCTCGGTTCGGCAAGGCTCAAGACGAACAGAACTGGATTGGGCAAACCGTTTAAGTCTAAATAGTTTGTCCAAACCGGTTTAGGCTTAGCCGGATTGGACAAACCGGCTAAGGCTTAACTAGTTTCGTTCAAGTTTGAAAACTTCCAAACCGATTAAGGCTGAACCGGTTTGGTTTGGACAAGGCCAAACCAATTAAGTTGAAACCGAACCGTTGTTGATTCCTAGTTTATAGCCTTTTTTTTAAATTGTGACCAATAATTTAATCCTTTAACTTTAAATGTGACTGATACTTTAAAGGTTACAAATAATTGAGGACATCCTCAAACCTAATCCTTTCATAAGTGTTTCTCAAGATAATGTTAAGTGATTTTGTTTATATCTATTCACAATCATGTTGTCATGCATTTAGGATGAACATTGAAGAGTTCAAATGAGAAGAACAAATCAACCAAGGTCTAAATGTCGATACACCAAATGTCGCAGAGAATACACTAGAGGAGGTCGAGCAAGATAATGATAATTCGACATCAAAGCATGATGAACAATAACTAATTGGCACTAGCTAAATTTAACATGGTATATGTACTTTGTAATTTTGCATAATATTGCTTAATCAAATGTGTCTACTAATACCTTGATATTGTTGTTTAATTGTCAATTGAAGAGAGTAAATTGCAAAAAGCATGAGAACACACAAAGAGATGTTGAGGATTGGAGAGCTAGCAAGAGAGCACAAGAGCTAGAGATTGAGTGAGAGCATAATCAAAAGTGTCTACTTATAGCTTGATATTATTATTTAATTGTCAATTGAAGAGAGTAAATTGTCAAAATCATGAAAATGAACAAAGAGATGTTGAGAATTGGAGAGCTACCAAAAGAGCACAGGAGCTAGAGATTGAACGAGAGAGCATGAGAGTCAAAGATTGAAAAAGAGACCGAGAGTGTTGGAGAGCGAAAGAAGAAAAGAGCAAAAAAGAAGATATGAAATATGATAAATGGAAATTTTAGGAAAAACAATAGTAATTCTAACCCAATGCGTAGTGTCGAGTTAAATATGCAACGTTAGTCATGTTTTTGTGATTGTACATGTTACTATGTGTCCATCAAATCCATGATATTTCATCGCAAGTTGTTTTTAGTAAAATGAAGTTTGAGATTGACAACTATATAAAGGTTGATGCTAATAAGAGGGTAGATTAAAACGAGAAGAATTAGGCTGAATACTTATTCATAAAATGATATGATAGATCAATCAATAATAGGGTTGTAGATTAAGAGGAATACAAATGCTAACAAACATAGAGCTTGATAGGGTAGACTAAGAAATAGAAATATCAGGTCTAATAACTAGCATTAAATGAAATAAAATGGTTGTCAAAGGTTGAAGCATAGTGGGTCAAGTGATAACATTTGCCGTTGTGAATGGTGAATGTAACAATAATTAAGGTTGCTACAAAGGGCACTTTGGTAAATAAGTTTAGTGTATTGGTATTTTGGTAATTAAGATTAGTATGTTGGTATTTTGGTAAATAAGTTTCACATTTTGGTTTGTATGTTTCTTTTTATGAAGGGTATTTTTTTTAGCCATGGCTATAATGGTAATTTTGAAACATATTGGTAGATAGGTGAACTCATAGGGGGTACTTTAGTATCCTTATTTTTAATCCCAAGTCAATTGATATGAATCCATTACAAGGAACACATCAAACTTGTAAAAGGATGGAGATGCTTGTGATAAATGTCTAACTAAGACATACTACCATATCATGCTTCAACAAAGACATCTTCCATGTTCTTGGGCTCATATATCCTTCCATTCATATCCACACTATCTTTTGCCTCATGTTAATTCATTATTACAGAACAACTCTTTCAATCTTCCACAGACCATATTGTGAAGGAAATTTCAGCCCTTAACCACAGGGCTTTAGCATAATTTTGAACTTGACACCGGTGGTGCGTGTTACCAAGCTATGATGAAATGAATGGCACAAATTTGTAAATTCTTTTGTATTTATTGAATGGATTTGATTACTTGTATAAATGATGGTGACGAATACAAATTATGGATACGGCATACTATTAAAGTATGTAATTAGAATGTTGGCCCATGTGTTGCCATATATAATTTTGTAACTAAAACCACCAACATAGTGAATGAGATTGCTTAGACAATGTGTGTGGCCAACTAGGTGGTGACAGTTTGCACAATCCAAGTGGGGTTGGCGAGATTATTGTTGTATTTGTAGAGCCATTTCAAGATTGGGATGTGATATATATGAATGGGCACTACACATTGTTTGTTCAAGATGTATGTGACTCACATGGTAAAATATACTAAACTACATGAATATCACATCACCACATGGTCTTCAATCAATTTTGAATGAATTCTACTTCTTAAACCATTCTCGTAGGCAATCATGTATCATTGTTTCTCACTCAATATAGTTGCACGAATGTTAGGTTAGAACTTAGGAGACCTTAGAAAGTGTAGAAAATAAGGCAAGTCCTTCAAAATTCCTCAACATTTTCTTGAAACTTGTCCTCAAAAGTTTTCAAATTTTCCCTTTGGCAATTTTCAAAACTACTTTCAAGGCTTTTAAGAACGACTTTATTTTACGGTTTTCACCTCATATTTGGGACAATCAACTTGCATGATTGTTTGTCACTCTAAATGGTTGCGCGAATGTATGGGTTACGAAACCTTAGAATGTATGTAAAATAGATCTACTCTTTCAAAACATGTCAATATTTAGCTAGTCTTTTGTGAAATTTTGTTTTATTTCCTTAATTTGTCGTAGAATCCAGCAAACCCTTCAAAATGTCCTCGAAAAAAAGAAGTCCGAAAGATTTCAAAAGCTTAAATGATAGCAATGAATTGGGTTATAAACAAACGCTAATATTTGTGAGTCATGTACGTCAAATCAACAACTTGATGACCATCTCTGTCTATGTGCATATATCTCTAGCCTCTATAATGTACAACTTACAACTACAAGAATGAATGGGAACATATTACATGTGCATGACTTTCAAATTGAATGCTAGAAACGGAAAATCTATACACCAAGATTAGTACACATGCTGGGCAGGCAAATATAGTCAATTTAAGCATATCAATTGATTCAATTCCAAGCACTCATTAATTCATTCATTCATTGTCGAGCAAGTACATTTGCTTGATAAGCCTCGGGTGAATTGTGGCCAACAAACATCATTCCGACACTTGGTTTTCTAGGGTGTACAAATGACACACATAGTTGGGAAGAAACTTTAATACAAGAATTAAGGTTAAAGCAAAACGAATAATTGGCCGTATTTACACATATGACTCTTAAGAAAAAACTGAGATGGCCATAGAACGAGAATGAGAATATTGTATTGTTATCAACATCCATCCATCATACATACCTATGCATACATACATACATACATACATACATACATACATATGTACATTCATTCATACATAGGCATATGGGTAATTCTTCCTTTATTTGTTGTAATGGGTGTGGTTTTGCATGAACCATAAACTGAAACATTAGAACTTAATTAAAAAGTGTTAGTACTAGTAGTATAGATACATTCTTTTATCTCCCTTTTAACAGAGACAGGAATTAACCTTCAAAAAACTGTGTAAGGCTGCTAAGCTAATTGTATTTTGCTTCTTCTTTTTTAATGACTGCCTGCTGCTAAATCACTACAAGCTATTGTTGTGGCCACACAATCTCCATCCCCCCACCCCCCCAAAAAAAAATTAAAAAAATTCCCACATAGCATTTTCTCTGAGTAATCATGGCTCTGAAGCCGCCATGGGAGGAGGAGGAGGAGGAGGAGGAACCCAGGTCCTGCTGGGCTGATCTGCTGTGTATTCGAGCCCTTGAAGGATCAAAGGTTGGGGAGCGGCAGGAATTTGGAAAACTGCAACATGATTTTCAAGATCTGCCTATGTAATTGTGGAGGGCAAAAGCTTAAGAAGAAGAATGGTGGAGAAATCATCTTCCTGGCTGTCACCAGCGCCTTCGGAGGAGGAAGGGCAGGTGGGTAGAGGCATGGCCTTCAGGGAAAGATGGCTGGAGCAGTCATGGTTGTGGCAGAGATTGGAGGAGGAGGAGGATATGGTGGTGGTGGTGGTGGTGGCGGTGGCGGAGGAGGAGGAAAATGTAAGGGAGGGGAGAAGAGGGTTTAGGGTTAGGCAGGCGGCGCAGAAGAGGCGGCGGGGTGTGAGGTGAGGCCCAGTACCTGTGTGAGGAGGAGCCATGGCCATGGCCGCGGCCGCGCCGGAGCCGGAGCCGGTGCCACATGCAGAGCAGAGGAAGGATCGGGCATGGCGAGCCACCAGGAAATTGGCGGAATGGATGAGCGAGTCGCAATCCCAGCACAGAGAGGCGCTGTCGGCGGGGCAGAAGACCGCCGCAGGGCCCGCGCACAGAGCACACGCTGCAGGAGAAGGCCGAACAGAATCGTCACGATCCGCCTTACAGTTGTAACTGTCATGATGGGGCTTTCTCCCCACTTCACTCGATTTCAACAAGAATGTCTGATCTGCGCCTTCAAGCTTGTTTACATTCTGCGTTTGCGCCTGCTTCTGCTTCTGTTTCTGCTTCTTGGCCTGAAGGCATCCGTCTGGCGATGGCGGGATGCTGTTGATAGCAGGACGGCTCCGCTTGTTGGCGAATCTAGGGGCCATTTGAAGGGGCGAGAGAGAGCGGGAGAGAATGCCTGCAAAGGGCGGCGATGGGAAGAGATTTCAAGGTGAAAGGAAGAATTTTTTTTTTGCAGGAAAATGGCCACAATCCTTCCGATTTCCTGTTGGATGAAACCCCTAGGGTAGAGGGAGACAGAGACAGGAAAAGGATACAGACACCCAGGGATATGGATATGGATATGGATGGAGAATCGAAATTGGAGCAGAGATCTCTGAGCACACAAAGGAGAGATCGACGCCTCTTTCTTCAGCTTTCTTCTTCTTCTTCTTCCTTCCTTCCTTCTGATTTCTTCTTCTTCTTCTGTCTTCCTTCCTTCTGATTTCTTCTTCTGCTTCTGTCTTCCTTCCTTCTGATTTCTTCTTCTTCTTCTTCTTCTGTCTTTCTTCCTTCCTTCCTTCCTTCCTTCTGATTTCTTCTTCTGCTTCTCAGAGACAAAACGTAATGAAGAGGATTTTGAAGCAGGCAACCCATTTTTATAAATACACCAAAAAAATAAGAATAAAGCAAAGGAAAAGGAAAAACAGAAAAAGAAAAAAGAAAAAAGAAAAGTAGAGAAGAGGGAAAAGAAGCTGGGCGAGTTGCCACGTCGACGGGGGCGTGCCAAGTCAGCAGAGATCAGGCCACGTGGCGACCATATATAATAGTGGCCTGTGGTTGGCCGAAAAGAAAATTGCCTTCTGTGACGGGGGCCTACTGGCCTTCACTAATGTAAAACACACAGAGAGACAGAGATATTTCCCTAAATAAATAAATAAATAAATAAATAAATAAAGAGAGAGAGAGAGAGAAGCTTGTGGTGTGAAATCGCAAGAGGATGTATGTGATGCCAACCCCACACATCTCTCTCTCTCTCTCTCTCTCTCTCTCTCTCTCTCTCTCTCTCTCTCTTTCACCAAACAAAATACATTACATTCTATACTACCCACACAAAAAAAATAAAAAATCAATTTGCATCTCAACCTTTGCCTTGTGGTCTACAATGCTTCAATCTTTTTCTTCTCATTTCCTCCAAATCCATCAATACACACACACACATATCATGTTATTATACATACATCATATAAATACATATACATACATACATACATACATACATACATACATACATATATCTATATATATACACATAATTGTACACATATATTATATATGTATGTACAATTATCTATCTATATATACATAGTTGTACACATATATCTATATATGTATGTGTGTGGTTTGCCGGGCCCCCACCCGCGCACTTATCCCCATCACAATCCACTTGCCATGCCTTCTCTCTCTCTCTCTCTCTCCTTCTTTCTGTCCATGAAAAAATGCACTCTCTCATCACATCATTTGCTTCCCTTTCTCGCAATCTCCCCCCCTGACCGTCACGCCCGCCACTTTAATATCACATATCCATGAAAAAAAAATATCCTACCCACACACACAAATCCCATGGGCCCATCATCATTCATGTCCCTTTCTTTCTTCGCATTCCATTCGTTCTTATAGAGGGGAACAAACATTACTCGTTCGGTCACATGGGACGATGATTTGCGTTCTCACGTTTCTCTTATTTTGATCTCCCTCTCTCATCTTGCCATATCCTCCCGCATCACAAAATGAAATATCTAGCATCATCTCTTGTATAATAGAAAATTAAAGGAAAAGATCCAGCCGCATAAAAATAATAAGAGTAAAAAAAAAAAATGTCTAGCCACAAACTTATGAAGGAAGAAGTACAAAACTTTACACCATGCCATTGCATGCGTACCTAAAGCGCACGTTCGTATATACAAACTAGTGGCGTGCATTATATTTGTAGGGACTTACATTAGAGCTCTACATATATGATTGCTCCTTTTAACGAGAAACACTTGTCTAGCAAATAAGTTGACAAATATCCTCCTTGTGGCGTTCCACTCTCCCATGCTTGCTCGCACTCCATCCACAACTTGCACGTATAATGTGGAGATGCCATGCCAATAGTCTTTGTACTTCTCGTAAGCATAGTACGTGTGTAACTTCACATCTTTTGCATTGCAAAACCTCCCATAGTAAGCATACGTTGCAACACACACACACACACACACACACAAAACTTGGTATCTATAGTTCTATCTTTCTCTCTAGTAGTTTGCCTTGGTGGTTTACACGATACCATCACAGACATAATTTTGAGAGAACCCAAGTTCGATCCCCACCATGTGCTAGGCCCCATCTCATAGTTCGCAATCAACCTCAACATCCACGGATATCTAGCTATCTATCTATAGGATTTCCAGCCACATGTTGGTGTGGAAATACTTGTTGGAGAGATTGCAAGAGGCAAGCTAAAGTAATTAACCAATGTGAAAATCCTACCACATGTTGGGGTGGAAATACTTGGAGAGATTACATAAGCAAGGTAAAGCAATTAACCAATGTGATGTATGAGGCAAGGTAAAGTAATTAACCAATGTCAAAATCCTACCACATGTTGGGGTGGAAATACTTGGAGAGATTACATAAGCAAGGTAAAGTAATTAACCAATGTGAAAATCCTACCACATGTTGGGATGGAAATACTTGGAGAGATTACATAAGCAAGGTAAAGTAATTAACCAATGTGATGTATGAGGCAAGCTAAAGTAATTAACCAATGTCAAAATCCTACCACATGTTGGGGTGGAAATACTTGGAGAGATTACATAAACAAGGTAAAGTAATTAACCAATGTGATGTATGAGGCAAGCTAAAGTAATTAATCAATGTCAAAATCCTACCACATGTTGGGGTGGAAATACTTGGAGAGATTACATAAGCAAGGTAAAGTAATTATCCAATGTGATGTATGACTGACATCTTCCATCTCTTTTATATTAAAACGTTACTTGTACGTCTAATGTTATCATTAAGGTCATGTGCTTGAAAACTCAAAGTGTGAGAAATCGTGCTTTCAATTAATTTAATCTTACCCATTTTTTGGGGCCAAATTCGATGAATCATGGTAATTTAACATTGGGGGCGGCATTTTAGAGTTCTAATTCAAGAGATATCGAGTTAAACGTGGCACAATTTAGGAGATAAGTAAGACCTTTCTTTCTTTATTCACACACAACAATCGAAATATATTGTGGATGTGCACCGATTTGTTAGCAGCTTAAATTATCGTTTTCATATATTACCGATCAAAAAAGTAAGAATTAGTTACGACTAGTTATGGGAACTATGGAGATATTATGACAAATTAAGGTTTGTGTGAAGTTTGAATTTGATCCCACAATCTACATATTCTATTACCATCGTCATTTCATCCGCATTCTCTCTATCTCTCACCCTTTGAAACAATTAAAAATTTGTTTTCTTTCACTACTAATTCATCGCGTAAATTGATTCATATGAGAACAAAAAAAAGATTTCTTTTACATCATATTCAAAAGAAAATTGCGGCGCATGATGCAGAGAGACTCATTATATAATACGTTTGATTTGGATTGGATTGGATTGGATTGGATTGAGGTGCTCAATATCCTGGCCAAAGCCTTAAGGTCAGATCTAGCTGGTCGCATTTGTACTTATGTGGCCCCCCAATTATAGCGCCTTGACGATGACAAGGAGAATCATCAGAGCATGTGCTCTGCAATTGCAAGAAACAACAACAACAAACAAACAAACAAAAAAAAACTATTAATCTCATGGAAATCGTAAGAAATCGCTTAGTTAATCAATCAATTACAATTAATTGATTCACTAAATACGAACGACTCTTTAATTACAATTAATTGATTCACTAAATACGAACGACTCTTTAATTAAGCCTTAATCTATACTTGCCTCCTGTGGTAGCTTAATTTCTTGCAATACAATGACCTTGTGCTTATAATGGCCCATTGGCTGCCCAGTTTGTTGATTCATGTACTGTTTTCTACAGCTGCTTTCTTGATTGTGTTCGCGAGAGAGGCACAGAGACAGATTCACTAGGGAATCTTCTTGGGGTTCTGTTGCGCTGGAATAATTCGATGAGCATTGCTTACTAATTCGCTCACTGTTAACTGTATTATGATCTATCGTTGATACTGATCGGCGGTGACCATCCTTAATCTTCTGCAATTTACAGAGGAGCAAATGTAAATCAAATCGATAAGAAGTAGCATTTATGCTCAATTAATCTGTGAATTAATCCACAATCCTAAATTATTGATTCTTCGTGTCGATTTCTTTTTGTTTGTTACTACTTTTAAGTGCTATCAATTATCTAGATTTCGTTTCTGATTGTTCCACAGTGTCCAGAATTCCCAAAATGAATCAGAATGCACGAATAATCACAATGGCGAGAATTAATACCTGCCCTAAATTGATCGTTGGGTTGCACCTGAATGAATTCGTCCCCGATTGATGGTCGTGGCAGCAGGTATTGTGACCCATCACGCGATCTCGAGGAGGATCATAAGTCTGATGATTAGACGTTGAAATGAATCCTTGCTGCAGTGCAGGATTAGCGATCATTAAGTTACTGAGACAGCTGGGCGTATTATGATTGACGATCTGTTTCTGTCGAAGGTGATCATCATCGTGGTGGATTAAACATTGGCTAATCAATCTGTGGCCTTCGTTTCCATCCAGATGATTCCGAATACATAATATACCCATCTTCTTGGGATGGATCGAAGCTGACTGATTTGCGCTAGAATAATTATTGCTGAGAGTAGGATCGGCAGCTGAATCAGTGTATAATGGCATCTGATTCGTGCTGCACTTTAATTCTTCGTAATTACGACAAGGTGCATTTGAGTTAATGCAAGGGTGAGGATGATTAAGGCTATCTAATTTCTTCTGAATCATAAGATTGTTATGATTATTATGATTAATTGTAGCGGCAGTGGTAGGGTCCATCCTCCTGAGCTTCTCGAGCTGGGCCACACCCAATCCTCTCTGAGGGGGCCTCTTTCTAACAGCAGAGCTCTTCGTCGTCTTCTTCTTCTGGTTGCAATTACTGTCGCTGATATCGTAATTAGCGCAAGATCCATCCTTAATCCCGTGATTATGATCGTGTTTAGCAGAGATGATGTGATTAGGCGCAGGCAGTGTGGTTGAATCATTCTGGAGAGTGTAGAATATCTGAGATTGATCGCGATCATCCGGCTTTACATACTGTTGATCCATCTTCATATAATTGTGGAGTGGCTGCTTCTGATAGGGATGGGCCGATCCAGCCATCGCCGTCCATAATCGTTTCTCATAATTGGCGGATCGAGTGGAGGAGGAGGAGGAGGAGGAGGAATGGCTGGAAGAATTAGATTTTCTGGGGTGGACTCTAATCGCAGGCTTTCCATCATAATCATCTTGATCATGGTCATAATCACAATTAGCACTCCTCTGCGCAATTGGCGGTGGCGTAATTGATAGGTTTGCAGGAAAATTACTATGAGGATTATGAGAATAATTAGCAGGCGGTGATTGTGCGGCGGCGACGCTCCAGAAGTTAATTGAGGAAGAAGAATTACATTTCATGATTTTTTTGGGTTTTTTTTTACTGATAATAATATGGGATTGATTTAATAAACACAGAGACAGTAGAAGGGGGGGCAGAGATGAGCATATGAAATTAAATTTTGTTTCAAATCAGCAGTCGATGAGCAGCTAAAAATCATCCCTTCAATCCTCAACTGGATTTGTTAATTAATTTCCCAATCAGATTTTGAAGCAATTTGTATGTACACAGCCGATACCATCAAAAGCTAATACGAAATCTGCGATTTACTGCTCTTGGATTGTAGATCATTATAATCGTAACTGTAATTCTAAAGCGGTGTAAGCTTATTTCGCACACAGAGAATTATAATTAGGAATCTAATGATTTATTCATCGCCATGGATTCAAAAAGACAAAAAAAGAAAAAAAGAGCAGGAAGGATTGTATCGTATTATTATGAATATATTTCCTGTAGATTTTTGGGATTGGTTGAATTTTTTGGGTTTTCTGCGCACGTGCGAAGAATTATACAGCAATCATTCCGCTCACGTAAAAGCATTTTTTTTAAAAATCTCTGCTTTTTCTGTTTGATTTCCTTTCCTTCATTAAAAGGAAAACTCTCAGAAGATTTAGAATTTGAAAACAAAAAATCAAGAAGACGAAAGAAAAAAGAAGAAGCAGAAAACAATTTAAACGAACAAACAAAAATTGAAGGAAATTGGAACCCAAGATCTTTACCGTTTTTATCTCATCACACACACATACAGAGACAGATATCACAAAGTAAATAAGAAAAACCATGAGATCCAAAGGAACATAGCTAACAAATCGATTTGAATCTTGATTCAAAGTGAACGAGAGATCAATCGATCACATAAAGCCCATATCGCCCAAATCCTAGGAAATCCACAGACATAAATTTGGAAAGAGTCAATATATACAGATTATATATATATATATATGTTGTGTTGGTTCATCTCACGGATTTATTATTTAAGGAGAGGTGGGATAATTGTAACCTTATTATTAAAATTAAAGTTGGGGAACGCTTACTTTTCTCTGATCTTCAAGAAACTGAGAAGATCATCAAATATATGTATACATTTTATTCTACTCAAGATTGCCTACATTTATATCCATGCTCTCTCCTAACTTTGGCTTTCCACCAATCTTGCATATTATTATATACATATAGTTATAACCTTAGGAGATTTACACCATGCATATATGTATAACAAATGTCCTCTTAAATGGCCATTCCTAAGGTTATATATATATATATATATATATATATAAGAATAGAGCCAAATTCCAATGAATCCATGACATCTAGATGTACTAAGGTCAAATTGTACTAACTCAATTCAATGAACTAGAACCAATCCTAGGGATAGACTTAGCATATCTTGAATAGTCGAATAGTCCAGCCAAATGGTTGTAGTTTTGGTTGGATTTACTAGCCTTAACACATCTTCTAGCTTATGTATTTAAAACTTCAAAACTATTGTATTTGTATATATATAGTCCTTGATCCACCACACCACACTAAGAAGGCGGTGATGGGCAGCATTGTTGTCTCCTCGTTTTAGTTATGATGCCCGCTTACAGGCACATGTTGTGTTGCTTTGCCAATCCTTATCACCAATTCATATTATGCACATTCATTTCTACGATCCATATTCTGGTCCATGCTCGTCATACATGCATGGTTGCCCATCCATGTGTGATCTAGTTGGAACCTTGTCTTGTCTCCATGCTAGACTAGACTATCAACCATAGCCTTTAAAGTCGTATATTATATGAGTATTATAGTCTTTGGAAATGTGGCAATCCTTAGGCTCTAAGATTTTGCTTTGACATTCACATATTAGCTTTCAATACATACTATTATATTTTTCGTGGACCAAATTGGGAACGACAACGTAAAAAAGATCACTCCTCAATGTAGATATTGCCCAATACTAGATTTAGAGAAAGCAAAACCGAGGATGAGAATAATAGTCTATGTGTATTCTAACCACGAGCTCGACACTTCATCATCTCCTCCCATGCATAATGACTATTGCCAAGTCATTTAGTTTTAGAATCCTAAACCTCGCTCTAGAAAAGTATTTGAAGGCGTGCCTTAGATCCTTGAATATTATAGACATGTTTTTATAGTCCAAGCATCAAAAGTTGATTAACCATGCCCACTAATTCAAGTCCATCTCTTGTTAAACAAGCACAACTCTATAACAAAGGGAATATTGTTAAAGTACATCTTCTTTATCATGAGGTGGTGCCTTAGAATTTATTATCAATGGAGTAACCATTTCCTAAGCAGGGCATAAACTCATGGGTATGTCACTTAATGTTGAATTTTTAAAACTTTCAAGGCTAACAAATATGAACAACTCGTGAAACTATAGAAGGCATGTGACATGGTAAGTAAGTGATATACAAATGAGGAATTAAGATTCATCCTTTTATGTGGACGATGTGGAAGCCCTTCAAATATTCCTTCAAAATTTACAACTAAAATGCTGCATGCGTATTCCTTTAATTTTGACCGTATTTCCATGCAACAAGAGAAAACAATGATCATTGCCCTATAGACTTGTCACAAGGTAATTATAGTTATAGGTTATAATGTGTCACAAAGTGTTTATACTAAACATGTTAATCTTCTACAATGCCTGATTATGTGGTATTTTCATTCATGTCTCAATGCTTAATTACGTTACATCATGCACGTTGATGGCCTACGTAAAAATCCATATTTTTCATGAATAAGAGAAGACAATGATCATTTCTCTACATATTGGTCACAAGATATTTATAGTTATTATAAGTTATAACTTGTCACAAGGTATTTATACTAAACATGTTAATCTTTTGCAATGTCTAATTATGTGTTCATTGTGTTGTTTTCATTTGTGTGTCAATGCTTAGCTACGTGACATCAGGCACTTTGATAGCCTATTTAGATATCCAGATTTTTCATGAATAAGATGCATTGTTATCCTATTCACAATATAACTTTTTATCTCCCCTTTAACCATGTGGTCCTTGTAAGTTGCCTTGAACACAACTTTGAATGCCCCTTCTAGTGGACTTGTGTGCAAAGGCTACATATTTGTGTTGCCTTGCTCAAAACCCAAAATTTTCTCTTGTGTTCCTACATGGAAAAGTTTGACACTTAAAGTACATTTACAAAGTAGACACAAAAATCGTCTAATTCTATATAACATGGCTAATAGGTAACATGGTGTTATTAAGTGAATGAAAGCTATCATCAAGTTTAATTATTAGTGAAAAAAAGTCAAGATGAAT
This sequence comes from Azolla caroliniana, assembly GCF_043228905.1. Taxonomy (NCBI): domain Eukaryota; kingdom Viridiplantae; phylum Streptophyta; class Polypodiopsida; order Salviniales; family Salviniaceae; genus Azolla; species Azolla caroliniana. The sequence goes on along the minus strand of NW_028230439.1, from coordinate 4,268,674 downwards.
TGAAAAACCACACAAAGTTTTCTATGTATTTATTGTGAGAATATGTTTATTAATGGAGACTATTAGGATATGACTATGCATATGCTTGTAACGAGCACCACATGTTGAGTAAAGTTCACAACAATGACATAATATCAAAATAAAATTTAGTGGGAGGTCGTGTTGGCTATCGCAATATTACAAAGATTATCTACTTGTTTTTTAAAATTAGAACATGGACTCATGTCAAGAATACGTTGACTAAATACTACCCTACATGTTACATGACGTCAAAAAATTGTGCACATCAATCCCCATCTAGTTGTGAAGATTATCACATAGTTAGAAATGAAACTTTGTGAGTAATCATATTAGCAAAAACCATATTATAATATATCTATTTAGTTCTATGATAGGACAACGTGAAAGGGGACAAAGCTAGGAAAACACTTAAAACCCAACTTTTTGGCTCTTCCCATTGCTTTACTTTCCTCACTTCATGCTCTCGATTAACATATGAGATGACTAAACCCACACTCAATCACTTAAAGTTGGATTCAAGAAAGAATTTAAAATACACACACCCTTAGCCAACAACATATCCTTGTTCCTCATCAATCACATTTTTACAAGAGTTTAATTCAATTGCTTAAGCTTCAGATGAAAAAGTTAAGCTATAATTAGGGAAAAGAAAGAAAATGATCACAAGCGGCCAAGGATGACACTCTAACATAAGGTAGGACTCAAGAATGTAGAATCATAAATATAAAAGCTTAAATTTACAATACATCGTAGAATTATGTCCCTATTCACATTTATGGACATTAGCTCTTAACCTATAGTTCAACTAGCCATTTTGTTAGTATGTCTTGTGACCGCTTAACATCAGTGTATATCATTCTCTAGTAAATCTTTTTTCCATACTTATGATCATGGAGAATCTAATGACAAGGTTTCAACTAGCTACCATCATAACCATAAATCCATACAGGGCAATGTCATCCACATTTACACATATGATACCTCAACGAGATGTCAAAAAGTTGACACGCTACTTTGAAAGAGAAAATGTATGATGTCCCATGTACCACGTACCACGTACCACATGGGCCATGAAAGACCATACTTAAACTAGAGACAAATATGATATTGTAAGTGGTGTAAGCATTTGTCATGCACTATCCAAATAGCTATTGGTCAACATTAAATGATTGGTTATGAAAAGGACCCTTGGTGGAGGACCCTAATCATTGCCTAAGGTGTTTGGACCACGAGCCAAGGAAGCACAAATTCGTAATGATTTAGAATACTATGACAAAGTGTTCTCTCAATATGCAAGAAAGTTTCTAGCGATGTAAGAAGCATAGAGCTCAACTAGTTGTAAGAATGGGCGTTTCAAGATATATAGATACCTATAGTACAGAACGGTTGACACTTCTTGAGGATCAAACACCACAACCATATGTTGATGGGGGTTAAGGTTACAAAAAGGAGAAGTTAATGTGATCTTCTTGCAACAACTGCTTACCTCTAAAGTACAATCATACATAAGGGGAATATAGAGGAGGTTGAGATATGTGGATTTAGAGCACAAAGGTTCGGGTCATATCTTATCCAAACAAGTTGTTGAATACAATCAAAAGATGTTTTGAGGTCGAATCCCAAACCCTTGCACAATGGCCTTGGGAAAAATAGAGACAAACTATGTGTTAAGTACTAGGAACCTATATCCATAACCCTAGAAGGAAACGAAGTCCTCATAGAGACCTTGAATAGATGGGATGAGTATACACTTTAAGAGCATCACCATTCAAAGATTGCGATATAAGCTTATCTCTGTTTGTGATAGTGAATATAAAAATAGTCTTGATGATATGGACATTGAAATGCATGTTAGTACAATAAGTTATGACTATTGGGTGAAATGGGGGAGCCCTTTGGTTGTAGCAAATGGCAAACTCAGAAGGAACAATGTTTATATCCAAATGCTTGAAACAAGGATAGTTTTTTTCCCATCTAGCTAGTTTCCCAATTATCCTACCTTTAACATGTTAACTTACCTTTCGAATTGGTCCTAAAGGTTATGCCTCTAAATTTGAGTTCAAGCATTGCATCTTTTCGAATTGGTCTTCTAAATGTAAACTTTGGCCAACCCTTCTCAAAGGGAGGGAGAAATGGATATGCTAGTTGGTCTTGTCTTGTTCAACTCACAATTATTGTTTAGAACTATAATTTTAAACGAACCTCCAAGTTTGACATTAGTCTTTTTGTGTTTGGGCTTTAGAGGGGGGTGCACTTCGTGTACTTTGTAGAGGTTATTATGAACCTATTAGTAGACATGTCTAATGTAGAGTCAACTAGATTTGATGGTGTTACCTATGCGAGAGGTACGGGGATGGATAAGGGTGAAAGTCTATAGTTTTGTTGTTGTGTATGTGCAAATGTGCACTAGAGTGAGTGTGAGTGTGAGTATATGCGTATTTGTATGAACACATGCACATGTGTGTGCATGTGGATAGATATGAAAGGGTGTGAGTGAATGGTGTGTGTGAATGGATAGAGGGGTGCACGCCTATGTATCATTATTATATGTAACCCTCATTGTACTATTTAACCCCACATGGGGCATCTATGAATGACAAGAAAAAGGTCTCTCTCTCTCTCTCTCTCTCTCTCTCTCTCTCACGTTGAGCCCCCTTGGGAGGGGGGTGGATCCATTCTAGGCTCCACCCCCACCCCACAACATCTAGGTTCCACCCCCCACCCCATTATCATGTGGCGATTGTAACCATTCTTATCATCCCATCAACACTTTCTTACAAAAAGCTATAAATACAAGAGAAGAAGGGAATCTCATGAAACATATTCGATAAAATGTGGACATTATCAAAAAGTTTACAGAACGAACTGGAAAGAATACAAAAGAAATTGGAAAGATTACAATAGGCAGGCAAGTAGTTTGACGATGGGGTGGGGAGTGGCACCTAGAATGGCTCCACTCCCCTCCCAAGGGGGTTCAACGTGAGGGAGAGATAAAGAGAGAGTGAGAGAGAGTCGTCAAAGAGAGAGATTAGAGAGGGAGATTTTTCTTGTTATTCATAGATGCCCCATGTGGGGTTAAATAGTACAATCAGGGCTACATATCAACGTGATACACAGGGGCGTATTGTTGGCATAAAAGGCCAATTCCTTCCAGTTGTATCCTAGTGTGAACTCGTCCACATAATTAGGGCTTAGTATATATAAGCAATAACCTAACGTTGAAAAGTGATGATCTTCTTGATTATATATTATATATCGAGTCTTTGAGACACACACATAGAGAACGTAATAGAGCTTCCATTAAAGCTTCAATTTGTGTATATCTTTGCTTCTCTTTTTGTGTTGTTTTTTTAGTACGAACTGAGACAAATCCTCATACGTTTCTGCATACACTTACACTTCAACTGGTATCAGAGCGATCTGCTGCTCGGCGGCAACAGAGAACAGAAAAGGCTGAAAGAAAAGACCAGGTTAGTAAATCTCACTTCCGAGAGAATCATGGCATCAACATTCGGTACAGGAGTTGAAATCCGAAAATTCGATGGCAAAAACTTTGCCCTATGGAAGGGGATAATGCAGGATGTACTGATTATTCGAAGACAGGCCGAGGCCATTCGGCACTCCAAAAAGCCTGCTTCAATGTCAACCGATGAGTGGAGATCAATGGACGAAATCACACGCTCCACCATTCGAATGCACCTAGCCGAAAACGTTTACTTTAGCATGGCAAAAGAGACGACATCGTTCTCACTATGGGAGAAACTTACAAGCCGTGTACGAGAAAAAGTCCTCATCTTCAAAATTGATTTTGATCGAACAATTGTTCAACATGAATATGAGAGAGACCGATCCAACTACCTCCCATATCAACACCTTCAGTCGGGTGTTGTCAGAACTCTCCTCACAAGGGATCAACTTCAAAGAAGAAGTGAAAGCCCTTGCCCTCCTATCGAGCTTACCGGCGAGTTGGGAGGTATTCTGCAAAACATACGTTAATAGCCGACCAATCCTAAATCTGGATGAGACGATCGGCCAAGTCCTCGCCGAGGACATTCAGCGAAAATCGATGGGTCTTACAATCGATGCATTGGCAGAAGCCCATCACTCGACCGAGTTGTTCGACCGACAGAGTTGAATGAGAGAACAAGCCGACAAAACCAGTTAGAATACCAATTGATCAAAAACAAGGGGAGACCGATAACGATCGAAGTCGAGAACGAGCTGATCAGGCGAATTTTGCACACACTGCATAAAAGTTGGCCACAATGTTTCTGACTGCTGGTCAATCAAGAGGAAAGAGAGTGATCAGCGATCCGAGCGGAATCGAGGACGACCCGACTCGGACCACACTCCAGTCGGCAACCAAAACAACATTGCTGACTCCCTACCAGGAGAAGTTCTCTCCTTAGAGGATTCAATGATCGGAGAAGTCCTATAATGTGCACAAGATGCACACACGTGGTTACTAGATTTCGGTGCCACATTCCATGTGACCCCCAACATTGAATGGTTTTCAAACTCTTCAGCCGACGCCAACGTCACAATGCGACTAGGAAACGGGCAGGAGTGCAGAATAGCAGGGATCGGAGAGGGTTCCCATCCGATTGCCCAATGGCAACACAATAACCCTGCACCGAGTTCGGCACGTACCCGATTTGAAAAGGAGTCTGGTCTCCATCCGCATGCTAGCCGAAGACGGGTATCGAACGACTCTTAGTGAGTCAACATGGATGATCAGCCGAGGAAACCTCAAAATCGGGAGTGGGCACAAGTACAACAACATGTACCCATTAATGGCGATCAATCCAGAAGGGGCCCTGAACGTAGCCGAAAAGACCAGCCCAAACTAATGGCATGGCCGACGCGATCACATGTCTCAATTCAAACTTGATCGGCTAATGGCGGTAGACTACATCCCAAAACTCCAAGTGAAGACAGACTTCTGTGAGCATTGTCGATAAGGGAAACAAACCCGAAGTCCGCACACTCTCCACTATGAGACGGTACGAAAGCCCCTAGAGCTCGTGCACGTAGATATATGTGCGCCCATGCTAGAGCGATCACTAGGAGGCTCATGGTACTTCATCACCTTTTTAGATGATTGTACACGGAAGGTCTTGGCCTACTTGATCAGGTTCAAAGAAGAAGCGCTCGAGGTCTTCATTCGGTGGACATTTGAAGTAGAGAACCGGTCGGGACACAGAATGAAGACACTCAGATCCGGCAATGGAGGTGAGTACACCTCCAGAGCCTTCAAACAGTACTTGTCCAACAAAGGGACCCCACATCAAAAGACTGTTCCCTACACACCCATGCAAAATGGAGTGGTAGAACGGATCAACAGAACGATCCAGGAGAGCGTGACGACAATGCTCCAGCAAGCCAGACTGAAGTTGGAATTCTGGGCAGAAGCTTTGCAGACAACAATATACCTGATAAATCTGGCACCATCAAGAGCAATCAGGCTCGAAGTGCCACAGGCACTATGGTCAGGCAAACATCCAACCTATGATAGGCTCTGTATATTTGGATGCGAAGCCTACGCGTTCATCCCCAGGGATAAAAGGACAAAATTGGCACCCCATGCAACAAAATGCATATTTCTCTATTATGGCACCATCAAGAGCAATCAGGCTCGAAGTGCGACAGGCACTATGGTCAGGCAAACATCCAACCTATGATAGGCTTTGTATATTTGGATGCAAAGCCTACGCGTTCATCCCCAGGGATAAAAGGACAAAATTGGCACCCCATGCAACAAAATGCATATTTCTCTATTATGGAACTGATAGGGAATTTGGCTACAGGCTATGGGACCCCGAGAACCGGAAACTGATTCGGAGCATTGATGTAGTCTTCAATGAAGATTCTATCTTCTCTCAGCAGAACCAACAGAGAACAGTTGGTAAGAAGGTATCCTTCGAAGACGACATAGTTGCCATAGAAGAACCGACCCACCAAGCCGAATAAGAGATTTGACAAACAGTCGAACTTGAACAAGCTGACAATATACATGTCGACTCTGAATCAGCAACAAGTCCAATTGTCGCACTCAAAGACAAAGTCATCAAAGACATAGCCGAATCGACAAGAGTCGAAAAAGGCACAGTCAATAAGATGGAAGTCCAAGATAGAACCGAGTCAACAAAGCTCACAAGGGAGACCGGTATGACACCGCTGAAGTCCCAACATGGGGGCCGGTCACTTAACAAGACTCTTGACACAAATGGTTCAACAAATACCGATCGCCCAACCGAGTTGATCGAAGAATTCGAACCACTTATCTCGGCACCCAGGAGATTTGGACGAGCTCGAATGCCAACAGAGTTTTTTCAACCGGGCCTCGACTATGTCAACTACATCGATGCAGGTGAACCAAGCACTTATGAAGAAGGTATAGCCACAATAGACGCCGACACATGGTTACAAGCCATGAAATTTGAAATGGACTCGATTCACAAGAATTAGACATGGGAGTTGGTTGAACTACCAATTGGAAGGAAGCCGCTACCCTACAAATGGGTTTTCCAATACAAATATGTATCTGACTTAGAAAAACCCAAGTACAAAGCTCGGCTCGTCGCGAAGGGATTCAAACAAGAATACGGGGTTGACTACGACGAGATATTCTCACCATTGGTGAAGATGACCACCCTCCGACTCCTACTAGGTGTTGTAGCGACAGAAGATTTAGAGCCCGAGCAGATGGACATAAAGACGACATTCCTACATGGAGATCTGGAAGAAGACATCGATATGTCTCAATCGGCAGGATTCACGGCGATGGGGGAGGACAATCACCTCATATGTTGGTTAAAGAAAAGTCTATATGGCTTGAAACAAGTGCTGAGGATGTGGTACCAGAAGTTTGACTCCTACATTAGGCAGCTTGGATACCACCGATCTAACTCCAACCCATGTATGTACACTCGGCAATTGGCCGACGAGTCTAGGATTTATCTGATCCTATATGTTGACGACATGTTGATTGCAGGAAGCAATCAAGCAGAGATCAGAAAGCTGAAGCAGAGCCTTCACGACAAGTTCGCAATGAAGGAACTCCGACAAGCTCGTCACATACTAGGCATGAGGATCGAGCGAAATCGGACGATCAAGACTCTTTGACTCTCCCAATCCGACTATATCCGGAAGGTGCTAAAGCGCTTCAATATGGAGAATGTGAAGCCAGCACGAACACCGCTTCCGATGTCGATCATACCATTGGATAGAGACTCTCTTGCAACGGACAAGGAGAGAGAGCTTAATGGAAAGATGCCCTACGCATTAGCCATAGGAAGTATCATGTAGGCAATGGTGGCAACCCAATCCGACCTAGTCCATGCCGTGGGGGTGATCAGCCGGTACATGTCAAACCTAGGATGGAAGCATTGGGAGGCTGTCAAGCATATCCTTAGGTATCTGAAAGGAACCATGGATGCACAACTGAGTTTCGGACTGACAACCTCAACCAAAGTTGACGACTACACGGATTCCGACTATGCCGGGAACATGGACAATCGGAAATCGACATCAGGTTACATCTGTCGAATACGAGTGTATAATGGCCATATTCACACTGTCCCTTTGGACAACCCAAGTTCGGGCTATTTCTGTAAAGAGCATAAAGGGCAGTTGCCCTAGGACAATCACTATATAAAGTGACTTTGTAACCTTTAGTGAGGGTTGGTTGTCATTTGTAACTGTTGCTATTGGAATATAACGTTTCCTTTGTGCCTCTCTCTCTCTCTCCCCCCCCCCCCCCCCCCCCCCCTCTCTCTCTTTGTGTCTATCTTGCTCATGCATACACAGTTTCTTCTTCATCACGAATGTTGCTTGCACTTCCACATTGACGGTCTTGTCCCCAACAACATCTTCACCTATGGTGGCTATGCGATATCATGGAGGTCGAAACTTCAAGAGTGCACGACTCTGTTGACCATAGAAATTGAGTACATAGCAGCATCGAAGGTAGCGAAGGACGCGATCTGGTTGCATCGACTGTCTGCCGACTTCTCAGCTATATGCCAAACCGACTGACCTGTGCCAACCATCTATTGTGAATCATAGAGCGCAATACACCTCATCAACAATTATGTCTATCACGCAAAGACAAAGCACATTGAGGTGTAGTATCATCACATCTGGGAGCTCACAACTGAGAAGAAGCTCGAGATACGGAAGATTGACACCGAGGTGAACATCCCCGATTACCTGACAAAGCTACTCCTACATCAATGCTTCGGAGCACTAAGGAAAAAGATGGGACTATGACAAGCGATCGAGCAGAAGAAAGCCGACTGAGAACGAATCAATCATGATAATGAGCCATGCTAGGCTCAACACGGCCCTCACCTATGCCGACTCAACTATATGCCGACCGACTTGTAAGATAAATTTAGATTAGTGTTGTAATCTAGGTTTACGGGGGAGACAACCCCAAACTTTTGTATAAGTAAGAAAGAGTAGTCCTTTTACAAGGGAGTTTGTTGCATAAAAGGCCGACTCCTTCCACTTTATATCCTAGTGTGAACTCGTCGACATAGTTAGGGATTAGTATATATAAGTAATAACCTAACATTGTAAAGTGATGATCTTCTTGATTATATATTATATATCGAGTCTCTGAGAGCAAGACACAGAGAACGTAATAGAGCTTCCATTAAAGCTTCAATTTGTGTATATCTTTGCTTCTCTTTCTGTGTTGTTTTCTGAGTATGAACTAAGACAGATCCTCATACGTTTCCGCATACACTTACGCTTCACGTATACCCCTCTATCCATTCACACAGACCCTTTCATATCTATCCACATGCACACACATGTGCATGTGTTCATACAAATACACATATACTCACATTCACACTCTCGTGCACATTTGCACATACACAACAACAAAACTATAGACTTTCACCCTTATCCATCCTTGTACCTCTCGTCCGGGTAACAGATGGAAGTTGTTGACTATTTTGGTTTTTTACACAATGGTTGATATTGAATCCCTTAGCACAATGGTCGTGCTTGAATTCAAGATGATAGTTGATATTTGAGGCTTTTAAACCTCGACATAATTGTTGTAGTTTGGGGGTCAAAACTCTACATGATGGTTGTAGTTTGGGGTATAGTTATGAATGAATCTCAACAAGATGGTTGTGTGTGAACTCTGCATGGTAGTTGATGTTGGGTCCTTTAACCCTTGGCACAATGGCTGACAATCAGGTCCACATAATGGTTCTGGTTGAGCAGTTTCAACCTTAACATGATGGTTACAATTGTTTATGCACAATATTTGATTTGTTAAATTTATAGACAGTCTCTACAAAATGGTTCAATTCCACATGGTCAACATGATGGTTTTCGATGAGTTTTTAAACCTCAACACAATGATTATTTTGGTTTTAAACACAATGGGAGCTATTTAAAGGCTTCACACAATAGAAATTAGCGAGAGGTTATTGTTAGGAAGCAGATCCCTCCGGATGGACAGGAGAGCACGAGTTGGACTGAAGTAAGAGGAACCAACCGAATGGGAAGCAGAGCATGAACCAGATTAGTTGAATCCGAGGAGGAAGAAGAAAGACCGGATCTGGATGAAGTATTCAGAAATGGGCATCTTTGTAAATAGGTTTTGTTGCACCTTTTTTGGGCTAGAATTGTAAATAGCCCTAAAGTTGTATTAGTATAAATACAACTAGGGTAAGTCATTACATGATGATGAATAATTATTGTTGATGTACAGTTACTATAGGTTGTTGCCTTGTAACTAAGAGAGTGTAGGAGAGAGAGTGAAAAGGTTGTAACTCTATTGTAACCGTTGGTCTGACGAAGAAGAACTCAAGGTCGTAGCCTTGCCGGTTCTTGTTGTATTCCTTTCTCCTATAGCGATATAGTTTGGAGTTTGTTGACTCCGGTGGTTTTTCCCTTTCCGGGTTTTCCACATTAAAACCTTGTGTCTCTGTACTTTTGCTTTCTATCTTCTGTGTTTTTTGTCGGTTAAATCTTTGCACCCGCATACGCCTTAGTGAGAACCGGTTGTGGCCGGTAGGGTCCTTACAGTTATGAATCGAGATCATCACAATGGTTTTTGTTGACAATTTAGACCCTGTACACAATGGTTCAACACAAGAAGAGTGAATATTGAGTTTGTGTGGTGGTTGTGGTTAAAACTGTAGAGAACTTTTATCTGAAATCCTTCAAATATACACTTGAGCTGCTTGAATGTACTATTATTCTTTTTCCTAAGACTAAATCATTTTGGAAAGAGAATATAGTTATTATCTCTAATTACAATTTACTATTGATCAATACTTGTGTCTAGGCCTAGGGATAAATAAAATGGATTATGAAAAATGACTCATAGTTACTTGTGTTTAATTGGAGGGAGAAAATGTTAACACTAAATAAATGTGAACTTAGCACTTCAACACTTAACAGATGTTAACAAATATATGTAAAGTACTCAAGATTGTAATACTTAAGTGCTTTACTCATTCCTAGGTTCTACACGATCTTATTCTCCCATTACATTGTTTCCCTTGATGATGCCAATGCCCATGCCAGTAAAGTGCAAGCAGTGTAGTCTCCAACGAGTACTAACCAAAGACATCAAGTCACTTCATGTCCATAACAAGACAATATCCCAACAGTAGTCAATCCAAGATCTAAAACATTAGGATATTCTCCTTTTGGACATATCCCCTAATGTTATTCTCCATGGCACTTGCTTACCCAATGCATAACACTACCCAAGAGATCCATCCTTGCTCAAATCTTATCAAGAACATAATGGGATCACATACTAGTATATGAAGCATGATATTTTAAATTTGATTTTTCCACATAGTCTTGCTATGTAACAAGTTATTCCGTCGTAGTTACATGATGGAGTGCTAATTGGAAGTTGTGATTTCCGATATAGTTCCAGGATTCTAGGCTGCTTGGGCCAATATTAATCGATTAACATAAATAGAAATTTTGTGACACTCATTTAAGGATGGATTGGACAATTTACAACCTTCCAAGATGCAAGAGTCAAGGGGCCATAACTCGTGTTCCCCATGCATATACTCTACCTTCACGGGTACATATACACATTCTTGCGTCTATGATTGCTCCGACATGGTCCATGACCTCGCCTTAAGAAGTTGGGTGGGTTTGAGTCCTACAAATGACCTATCATCCCCTCGGGTGCCCCTTTGAAGATACTCACAGAGATGTTCGGCCAGAACTTCACGTGTGTGCATGTGTTTATTTTGACTTCTTTGTGTATATGAGTGTCATAATCAAGACACACAAGAGTATGTATTATGTATGTATGTATGTATGTATGTATGTATGTATGTATGTTGTATACAGAATGTCATGACTCATGTCCATATACATATGTATATATATGGCATAGAAGACTGAGACGCAGACAATGATTAATATAACAATAAGAAAGATCAACTGCAGGAAGTGATGCTGCGCCATCGATCTTCCTCTTCTGATCTCCCTCCCCTTCTCCACCTTCACCTTCCTTCTCATTGTATTCTTCTTCGTCTTCTATGTGCTGCTGGATCAGGCGCTTCCAAAATATGCTGTGCACCATAGCCAGAGCTGAAATTAGGGCATGGTTTCAACACTACGATAACTTGCAATTTGTTGCGATTTTGCTTCTCTACATTCAGGTTCTCTCTCTCTCTCTCACACACACGCTCATCCTTTATTTGTTTGCTTCCATCTTCCTTTCTTTTTTGCCTCTAGATGGTGATAAATGTGGTGAAAATCCCACCTTTATCTCCACCTCTGCTCATCACTCATTTCCTTGATGAGAGAATTGTATGCACTGCTGGTTCAACTGCAAAATTGGATTCTTTAAGATTTTTTGTTTTTGATCCTATACTTCAAAGATGTTTGTCTAACCTAAAAATATAAATGGGATACTTTTTGTGCATTTCTCTTTGTTTTCTTTCTCATTTAATTTTTCTATTTCTTTATATATATAATGTGCTGAGAGAATCCCGCTGCTGGTACATCTGTGTTTCTGACATTTCCGTCTTGTTATGTCTCCTCCACATGGTGAGAGATGTGGAAATGTGGTGCCTTTCTCTATGATTATACTTTCTTTTTTATTTCAGTATAATCAGTATTCATGCCATAAGATTTGTATGAAAAATTTCTAGAAGAAGTTCTCTATTGCAAAATTTGTCGCTGCATTTGACAAACATTCCCCCCTCCCCCTTTCGTTTGCAGATTGCCTTTTCTTTCTAGTTGTATCATCAGCACTCCATTCCAAGGCTGCAATTTCCTTTAATTGATCACCAATATTCATTCCAAGAAAATTTTGTATGCAAAAAGCGGTAGGGAATTTTCGCCACTTCATGTCTTTGCATGATTCTTTGTTTTCTTTGTCACGTTTTTCTAGTTACATTCCTTTCTAGTTTTGTCTTCAGATACTAAGAGATATGGTGAAACAATCAATATTTCTCCATGTAGATGGTTTTTTAGTTGCCTATCATTGGCAATCATGGCAATATGATTGTATAAAAAATACTGGGAGAAGATTTTCACTTATTTAGGCATTGACTGCCATATATTTCTAATTCTCTTCTCAATATTCATTACAAGGTTTTTTACATGACAAAGGTGGTGGGAGAATTTCTCAACTGTTAGCATTTGTTTCTGAGCATTTTTTTTGTCGCTTTTCATTTTATTCTACGGTCACTTTCTTTCTTGTTCATTCAAGAGGATTATATGGACAACTACTAGGCGCAATCATCTACTGCAACATTTTTCACTGTAGTACTGTCATTCCTTTGTAATTCATTATTAATGGCCATTCTCAGATAATTATATGAAAAGGGGCTAATAGAATTCCTCCTCTGCAAAATGTAGTTAAAAGTATCATCAAGGCATTTCTTTAACAATCCATGTATTAGCTTTGGTAGACGCTTATACATAAATATTAATGCATTTCTAATTTATTTAAATGAGATATTGATACTGTTTTCCTTTATTTAAAGGTGGGATGCTCCTTAATTGGATCATTAGGAATGTCCTACACAGGAGTTCTTTCAGCTAATTTGGCAATTGCGCTCTTTGCCCTCATTGCTATAGAGAGCAGCAGTCAGGTGCTGGGGCGAACCTATGGAGTTTTGCTCATTTGTACACTTCTACTGGACGTTGCATGGTTTATCCTTTTCTCCGTTGAAATAAGGTATGCAATTTTATAATTGATTTCATTTTGCGAGTAGAAATGGCATTTAACATTTCAACCTTAGGAATTTATGGTTCTGTATTCTGTGGAATTGTAATGGCATATATTTAGCACAACTTCATTTCACAATCCGAAAAGAAGACAGTAGATAACAACCCAAATGTGGAACCTGATGTGGACAATTAACAATAACTGCTAGTAGTGCCTAGAGTATAGAAGCACAAAACGCATATGCTACCATCTAAACCATTTCAAATGTTCCTTGAATGGTGAATAAATATTTCTTCTACTCAAGTATTAAAGGGTTGTAACTTCTAGATTTTTTGGTGTTTAATACAAGTGCTTCATTTATAAAAGAATAAAACATGGAAGTATTTGCACAAGACTTTGATAAATGCTCTAGATCAACAATGGATCACTTTATTTAACATCTTTCTGGTATTTGGAAACTTCAGAAGAACTTTTTCAGAATATGTATATACTATCTCTGATATTTAGAAATTTAAGATGACTTTTTGAGAATGTATATATGAACATAGTTGATGTTGAATCAATGTATGTCTTGTGGATCTCAGGCAACTTCCACTCAACTCAAACCTTGGAAAGCTCACAGCCTTCTCGTTGCAGTTGACCCTTGGGATGCAAATAACAGGCTTCTCTGTACGATTTGTTTCATCGTTCATATGGCTTAAAATGTACAGTTTGGGTTCTGACCAGGGGCATATATATCAACCTGTTGATGCTGAGGCTCGAACAGGGACATTTGGAAATTTAAGTCCTTCAAGCCCACGTACAATATCACTCAGTGATGAAGTTTTGGGTGGATCTATATATAATCCAGCTTACTATGCTTCTCTTTTCAGTTCTCTGGAGGAAGCTCATTCTCTTAAGGAGGTCAGTATTTTCTAAAGTTTTTAATTTACTTATCACAATATCTGTTTAGAAACTGCTAATGTTAATGACTGCTTAAATTGTTGGCAACGGTAATTCCTTGATGCTTTCAAAAATAATTATCTGTCGCTCTAGATGTTGCAAATCTTCTTTTCGTCATATCTGTAAGAAGCATTGATCCTCTGCAAGGGATGGTAGTGGAAGCAAGGAATAAACAAATTCATGGGGATAGAAAGAAAATGGAAACAAACCCAGGCTGAAATGGAGAAGTAATAAACTTGGTATATAGGCGAAAGCAGGCAACCACAACATGAAGGGTGGATGCCACCTTGGTGGACCGTTTGAGATAGAGGGTGAAAACAAGGCCTGAAGTTTAGGATAAAATAGACCAAGCCCAGATGCTTGGATGGAACATTTGATTAGGTTTAGCTTGGATATAACATACAATCAAGTTTAGAAAGTCTTCGAGAAATGAAATGACGGACAATATTATATAAGTTTCCAGTTTCAGGATCGAAGTTCTTTTGGTCGACCAAATTGATAATCAAATGAAATAAAATGAAACGATGATTAAAGAAGACAAGGACAGAGATAGACTTTCCACCCTAGTTAAGCTATCTCCCTTTTTCCTGTTAGATGCTATCTCCATTAGCTTTATCAACTTGAGGAATCTGGCTGCTGTTGCAGATCTTTACTGCTTTGGTCAGAGCTAGAAGACCCTCTCTACTGGCATCCTTGGTTGAGTATCCTTCTCTTAACTGAACCTCCTACTTGCAATATTGTATGTGTATGTGGTTGTGCTGCTAGACACTCATTTTTGTACCATACATGATATTTCCCCCATGCTTCAGTCTTTCCAAGCTGTCAAATTTCTGACATATTGCAATCCTATTACAATCCTTAAGTACGTCATTTTTGTCTCTCTTGTAACTAGTTTCATCTTGATATATGTGTATTTTGCTTCTTTCATCTTTCTCTTGGAAAGTGTGAAAATTGGCAGTCAATGTAAGGGAACACTAATATTAAGACTTCTGTAATGTTCCAATAAGGTTGAATTCTAGCTTTGCTAAACCCTGAGTCGTAGGAAAGCCTAGAACTGGTTAGCACAGATTTCTTGGCAATAATCACCATAGTTTCGAAACTTAATAGCCATGTTTTCTCATATACAACATGGAAATAACATGTAGATTTAATTTTCATGTGAAGAATTCACTTCTGGATGCTTATTTTATTTATTACTGAATTATGAGAGAGCATTTCACATTTCTTGCAATAGTTTGCACAGGATTGCACATTATAGTGATGGAACTAGAGTTTGATTGCTGATCAAAGCAGATTTTATTTTGATTCACATGTTCTCATTCAGATGGATGGAGGAATGCTAAAAGAGTTCAGTAGTAGTCATCTTTCAGATTACTTTGCTACACATCATGTCACTAATGAAGAATCCACAGGTGGTGAGCAAGGACTTTGACCTCATTCTTTTAGATGAGAATATTTGGTATAATTTGAAAGGCGGCAAGTTTGGTTTAAGTACTTGATACAGCAAGTCATTACGAATAGCCCTGAAGTTTATGTCAATAGCATCACCACCAAAAAGGGGTTTACTTCCTGTAGAGATTGAAGGTTTATTACTTATGGGCTTGGTGTTTCAGGTCTTTCAGCGTGTTTCTCCATACAACTGCTAGGTAAATAGTTAATATCAGTGATTTTACAAATATTCATTTGCAGTAGAACCTTGCAGTTCTCTCAGTTAAGAATACACCAAATCTTCAAGGAAGTCTTGAATATATCATTAAAGAGCTCCTAAAGGTGTTCATGTATAAATTTCTCCACAGGATTTTCTTTTTCCTTACCTCTATATTATTAAATTGCAGCATCAAAATTAGTGTTCTTTTTATTCTAGTTAATAAAATATATGTATAATGCAGTTTCAGCAGTATACCTCTGTTAGTTACAGAACTCAAAACTTCATTCTTGTTTGATGTCTTACAGAAAGTAAAACTCCGCACTGGAGTTGGTATGGCATCATTAATTGTCTCACATGGTAAGTTTCATAAAGAGAGGTTTTCGGTGTTTCAATGTAATTGTCTTAGTGAGCCATCTTTTTTCTACTTAAATTATCTGAATGTCTTTAAATCTGCTATCTGGACAAATGATATTCAATACTATCAAAATCATTATAATGTTGTCAGATCTGTGCAGCTAGAGCAACGAGCAGTATAACACAGAAAATCTTGTACATGGTTCAATTTTTATCTTCCATATTTGTACTAATAATGGTAAATTGGATTTAAAAAGATGGGATGAAGAAGAGAAACAAGGGAAGTTCATGGATTAATGAGAGGCATTGCGTACTAACTACATTTGTTATTGATAGGAGTGAGACTCTATTCAAAATCCACTCTTATGGTTCCAAACACTGCCTTTTCACTCGACAACTCATATTTTGTTTGGAGATACTTGAGTCTGGTAAGTTGAGCATTCTGATTTGTAATATCACTTTTTGGCTTCTTGAACGTAAATTCTGAATCAGACACATTTTGCCTTATGCTTCAAATCCTCTTGAAGAATGGGAGCTGTACCCCATAACCTAAGGGACAACCAACTAGGAATTCATTGATGGTTGATCGTTGTTGAAATGTCATTGCACATACCCAAGTGAGCCTAGGCATCCTCAATGCACATGGGGTTGTAGGTGTCTAGGTAGTTTTTTGGCAAGTTTGGGATTGTACCATTTACAATTGGTCAACACTCTAGATAAGTACCATCCCCTTGGCTCTATAGACAATCAAACTTATTGTGTGCATAGTCATATGCCTCAATTTGAAATCCATGTGCGTCACATGGAAATTAAGGCTTCCCCATACGATTGACAAGTATGTGGCCTTACCTTGACCTATTGATTTAACATTTGCATTTCTTCGTGAGGGTTGACATAGATGTTAGAGTTATGGTCTAACGTAAGCATATGATAAGGATAAAAGATATAAGAAATAAGAAAGGTGAGAGAGAAAGAAGGGTGCTGATCCACCCAACCACCCCTGAGCAAAGGGATCGAGACAGACTCGAGCCTTGATCGGCGTCCCATACTACTGTCGTGGCGTTGAGTCGTACCTAGTGCTGGCACGCTTGCTACAAGAGTTGACTCACCACAAGAATAGAGTCTCGATGTAGTCAAAAGATCCTGAAATGAGGGTAGTTAGGACTCATATTTATGGCGATATCGAAGGCCCTAGGCAAGTTCACACTTGGCTTAATGGGTTGTCTCAATCCTGAGGATTAAAAGTAATCCTCCCCTTCTTTCCACTCTCGTTTAATACTCACACTTATCCACGCATATAGAATACTACGGTAATTCTCACCACGAGATATTATATGGTCATGCCCGTAACATACTCCCCCCTCTTTAAAACATTTCACTCTTGCAATGGAAGTTAGTTCTAAGAGTATTTTCGCGTTTCCATGTGGCATCTTTGATAGATTTATCCATCCATTTAATTTTGAATTCGTGGATTATTTTAGTACGCACATTTTTTGTTTTAACATCGAGAATTCTTTCTAGTATATGTGGTTTAGAAAATAATTCTTCAGAAATAACCAGAGTTTTAGTTGTAATTGTATTGTCGCCAAAACTTAGAAGTTCTTTTAGACGACTTACATGAAAAACTGGATGAATTTCAACGCCATCGGGAAGAGCGAGACAATAGGTTGATGAACCAATGCATTTGAGGACTTGAAAAGGTCCACAAAATTGTGGGGCTAACTTAGCACACTTACCTGTAAGACAATGTCTTAGAATTGTGAGGTACACGTAAAAATACCTTCTGTCCAGGGTTGAATACACGAGGTTGTCCATTATGATCGGCGTAAAAACGTGCTCTATCTTGAGCTGTTTTTATATTATCTCATGCAATATGCAACATATCTTGCATATCTCGAAGAAAGTTATGTGTACTTCACAACTCATCATGATGTATATTAACATCAATCGAGGCTCGTGGCTGAAAACTATACATCAACATAAAAGGACTATATCCCGTCGACGTATGCTTGGAGCTGTTATAAACAAACTTCAAGATTGGGAGATAACGTTCCCATTTTGTTGGTTTTGCACCAATGTATGCTCGAAGCATGTCCTCAATAATTTGATTTACTCGTTCAGTCTGTCCATCGGATTGAGGATGATCCGTGGAGCCCATGCTCAATGTAGTTTCTAACTTCCTAAAGACTTGCGTCCAGAAGTCATTAGTAAACTTTGGATCTCGATCACTCATGATATCCATCGGTAACCCATAAAAACGAAATAACTCGCCAACGAATTGGTAAGCCAATTCAGGAACTGTTACCGTGGTTTTAGTAGCAATAAATCTGGCCATTTTAGTTAGTCTATCAACCACAACCCAGATAATATCATGGCCTTTTTGGTTGTGAGAAAGGTTAACAATAAAATCCATTGGTATACTTTTCCACTTATTATTGGGAATGTCCACTTTCTTGTGTAAAAGTCTTGTAGCTTTAAGTCGCTCGGGTTTGTTAACCTGATATTGGTGACATTTAGTCACATAGTTATGTATGTCAGGACGCATCTTACGCCAATAGAATTGAGTGGAGATAAGAACGAGTGTACGATGTAATTCAGGGTGCCTTGTTGAGGGTGCATCATGGCATTCAAAAAGAATTCTCTTTTTGACCTCAAGCAAATCTTTTTGAAGGATTTGGTAAAAGAAGTAAAGGAGCCTTGCACACCAGGTCCTTGAGTTCCTTAAAGGCGAGGTCTAGTGTAGCATTCCACACAATAGGTTTTGTAGACTTACGCATTTGACCTTTTAGAAGATCAGTAAACGACGTCGTCAATTGGGAGTAATTACGAAGGGATTTTTGCAAAAACCCGATAAAACTAAGGAATGATCAAACTTCTCAAATATTCCGAAGAGTGGGCCAAAGTTTGATTTTCTCGATGCGAGAAGGATCAATTTCAACTCCTTGTTCGGTTATGAGATGTCCAAGATAAGTAATTGTTTTCTTGAAGAACACACATTTTGAGATCTTCGAGTAGAATTGCTTGTCACGCAATGTTTGTAAAACAAAGCATACATGTTTAGCATGTTCTTCTAATGTACGACTATAAACTAAAATATCATCCAAGAAAATAATGACAAATTTTCCAAGTTGCGCTCGAAAAATGTCATTCATTTCCTGTTGAAATGTGGTCAGAGCATTGGTCAAACCAAAAGGCATAACCAAAAACTCATAATGGTCATAGCGCTTACGAAATGTCGTTTTAGGAACATGGTCCTCACTTATACGAATTTGATAGTAGCCCGTACGAAGATCAAGTTTCGTAAAATACCGAGCTCCCTAAAGACGGTCAATTAGATCGTCAACCCGGGGCAATGGATATGAATTCTTGATCGTCACTTTATTCAAGCGTCGGTAATTAATACACATACGCCATGTGCCCTCTTTCTTTTTTACCAAGAGAACATGTGCACCCCATGGAGATTTACTATAACGTATATAACCCATTCGTAAATAGTCCTTCAGTTGCTTAGATACCTCATCCTCTTCGGATCGACTTAAGCTATAAGGAGGTATACTTATTGGTGCAACGTCAGATGCAATATCTATACGATGGTCTATATTACGTTTAGGAGGTAACCCATGTGGTAGTTCACTCGATAAAACATCACGAAAATCATTTAAGATTTCATCGAGTTGTTGTTCAAAATATGATAATTGAACCGAGACATTATTGATATTGTAAACGTGAATGTTTGGATCAAGTACACAATAAAACGAAGTAGAACAAGACAACTCGGATATTGATGGAGAGGAAACAATCGAAAAAGATTTTTTTATCACACATTGAATAAAATGAGTACAATCGTTCAGTATAAAAGTAATTGAATGATGAACCCAATCAATAGATAAAGAAGAGTTTTTATTAAAAAACCAAGGATAACCAAGTATTACATCAGTGGTACAGAGATTCATTACATGGAAGTCTACTTCCTCTATCTAAGTATTAATCAAAATTCTTGATGAATGAATTGCCTCGTTGATGTATTGTACTCTTCCATCAGCCAAGTGCACCCTATAGGTGTGATCACTTACGGTGGGTTGGATTCCCCATATCTAAACCAAACGATCATTCACAAAATTGTGTGAGCTTCACGAATAAAATAAAAATTGTACGGGAAATCCATTGATATACCCGTTTGCACGTAGTAAATCATTGGGTCCCAATACATAGTGAGGGAAAGAACATTGACAATTACTTAAATGATGTGTATATACCTCAAGGACATTAGGAATCTGGCCTTTATGGTTTGCAACTTTTGCTTTGTTGTCGTGCTCTTTCCGTTGGAGCTTTCGACATTGTTCTTTTGTTTGACCCTTCTTTTTATAGAATACGCAAAAAGGATGTTGTTGCTTACAATCGTGATCCATGAATTCGTTGGGTGTCTTGCGTTTCCTAGTGAATTGCGACTGCTTAGTCTCGGGCACTTTATTAGGTTTGTTATGGTCATTCTTCGAAGTGCGTTAATAGCGAAGAACTATTTCAAGGCCTCTTCGAAGGATTTTGGATCCTTATCGTGCACTATCTAGTGATAGTTCGAATTGGGGATGCCATTGACAAAACAATCTATCAACCAATTGTCCCCTTCTAGCGAAGAAAATTTCCAGCTAGAGAGGTTCATTAATGCTTGTGCGACCTCGGTTCGAGATGGAGGTTACAGAAATTGGCCCTTGAAAACTATGACAAAGTTCAGAGCCCACGCCACCAAGCGGCAGCCTTACCCCTTAGTTCTCGGCCAACATATGCAATCTTCATACTATCTGGCGTGGGATAGAGCTCAAAATGAGACTCCCATTAGCCCAACCACGTGCAGATTGCTTCTTCGGTTCTTTCCTTTTCTTCTCCCGTAAATGGCGTTACGACAAATGATGGTTCACCCTAACGCTCATTTGGTTTATTAGTCTCACGTTGTAAACTAATGACACGTGCCTCGAGAGCACTTTGAGATTGCCGAAGTTCGGACATCTGATACGCAGTTGAACTAAGGAAATGTTGTATTTGTAAAAAATACAACTCAATGGACATTGGTCCAGGAGGATTTCCTTGAGTTCCTTCCACTTGAGCGGATGACATCGGGTCGTTATTCTGAGCCATTGAATGATTATTTCTGGCAAAGAAATAGGATAAGGTCGGGCAAATAGTCATAACATCAAGTCGTGATGTAAACATATCATGGGGCCAACATTAATTGATATCATGATATCACGTCAATACCCCTCTAGACATATGAGATGAGGTTCAAGATCAGGTTATTATGGTAACACAAAGGTGTTTTAAAAACCTTGGGGGTGACAAATGAATGTCTTTCCTTGATCTCTATATCGATTTTTTTCATGGCAGCTCCCCGAGGCTCAACCATGTATGTTCGTATCATGAATACTTTATACACGAAAAAAATATTAAAATAAGCTATGTTTTTATGCCCACGTATGTGGTTTTGGCTCTTTAAGTCCTATTACGAGGACCCCGAAGTACAGTTAGACCTAAAGTCTAAACATGTATTATAGTGATATGTATCAACAATGTTGTATGGTCTTGGTCATATTTGAACTTGAGACCTCGAGAACAAATGCATTAAACACTTGAGCTAACCAAACAGGTTGCTCATGTTGAATGTTTAACGTTTTATGCGTATAAGATATATTAAAGGCATTTGCCCATATATGTTTTTTAAAAGAAATATATATGTCAAGAGTCCTTATTTCCCTCTCATTTACCACAAACTATGTTGGTACGTTACCTAACCTCAAGTCTCATAATTACGATGGCATACACCAAAGTGCAACCTAATGGTCAAGCCAAATGAGCCCTCTTTTTCTAGTAGGCCCACGTGGCTCATCACATGGTTACGTCATTACGAATGTCTTTCGTAAAAATGATCTCATGGTGGCATCGTATCCATGTAATGAGGGAGGAATGTTGGATATGTGTGTCATAGGAGTGACCTCACATGAAGTGGGTCAAGCCCTATGTTCTTACCATCATTGTGGCTATGATCATTTCATTACGTAACGAAAACTAAGTGACCAACAAGGATATCAACAAAAAAATTGTGGAAAAAAGGATGGTGACCACGCCATTCTCACAAAAATGTGAGGATAGCCACCAAGATCCTTTCCCCGAAAAGGAAAACATTCGATATAGAAATCACGTTATAACTAACATACACATATATACAATCAAATACATATACACATGACCACATATGCATATATTTAAAAAAATCGTAACATCAAATAGCCAACATTTAATGAAATTGAGACACGTAATCGAGGCATATCACACGAAACATCCAAAAATAAGAGTTAATCATAATATGCAATTGAGGTATTGACCTCTTACGCATATGAGACCAAACACATATCGTTTACATAGAAATCGAGGTATTGACCTCATACGGATACGTAACATATGTATGTGAACGTAATATGCAATTGAGGTATTAACCTTGTACACATACGACACAAATCACATATTAAATATATGTCAAATGAGGTATTGACCTCATACACATATGTAAACGTTTTATAAGCCAATTAATTACCACTACAACATCATTGAATCAATGAAAAACAACACATATTGACTATACATGATTAGATTGGGAGAAGATAGAATAAGAAAAAAGAAGAAGGAAAAGTTAACAAAGTACCTTTGTTGATTGTTATCTTGATCAAAATGTGAGTTTCTATGAGGACATAACTCTTTACTTCAATTGCACACGTTATTTTTCTCCATAAAAAATATCCTCCATTGGTATTATCTATGAGTGTTATTTTCATGCATAACTTCCATGCTTAAGGTTAGCATGGTTTATATTTTCACACATAACTTCCATACCCAAGTTAGCACAACTTATGATGACAATCTACGTGTTAACAAGACGTGATGTGGCAAGGCCAAAGATAGAAAAGTGGAAAAAAGGGAAGGCGCACTCACACTACAGAAATATATGTAAAATAAATAAATATTATATGTAATAAATAAATGTGAATAGTCTAGTGGTTATATTTATTCACTAGGTTGAAAAGGGTATAGAGTTTGATTTTTTGAGTGTGGGGTGTGGATTTAGGACTATTTATTCACTTTTCTTTTTTGAAGAAAGAAAGGAAATAAGTGCATTTAATGCTGAAATTAGGTGTTTCTCTATAAAAAGAGAAGAGGGCTTATTTCAGGTCGGCCATTTTGAGGTTTGGGGTGCACCATTTGGGTTTCTTTTTCCTCTCAACATGCTCGGGTGAGGGTTCTTCTTCATTGTCTTACTCGAGAGTTTAGGATTTTGCTTCTTTCTTTTTCTTCTCCTCAACGTACTTAAGGTCTTACTTTTTTCTTCTCCGTGAGCTTTTGGGTTCTTCCTCTTCTTGTTCTCAAGCATACATTGAGACCAATTCTCTAGCAAGCACCGTTACATGTCGGTGGATTAAAAGATGGGTTTAGCAAACTCGCTTGTCAGTCGTTGAAGGGGAGGACGAAGTGGTACGAGAACACTACTTCGATTTGAGGCATCATAGCCGTCAAAGGTAGTTGTGGTCTCGGCGAGCCACTTGACTTGCACCTTCACTAGAAGCTCAACCAACTCCCGAACTTTCGTTTCCATTTAAACTTAATGGATACTTGCGAATCGTTCATTGTATCACTTCTTGTATCGCCTTTTTAATTTAATCGCCATGTACGTTTGTAACCCTATTTTATAAAGGGATTTTTTTCCTTCTTAATCTAGCATTTTCGGCCTTCAAAGTGGTCCTTTGTCTTATTTTTGGTGTAAATCCCTTGTAATCTCGTGTTCCTAATGCTATTCACGTACTTCGAACCTATCCTCGTCTATTAATCATCGACCTACTAGAGAGAGAGAGAGAGAGAGAGAGAGAGAGAGACTACAAATAAATATATTGTATCATCATGCAATTGCATCATTATCTTGGCTATCTTCTAAATTAGAGAAGTTGTGGAATGTATGTAAGTAGGATGCAAGGTGGTGGAAAATATTACAACGTGGTTGGCATTCCAATCAACCATTTCGTGCAAAGGTATTCATATGGAGAGTCATGATTAGTGGGCTCCCATTAGGTTCAGCCTTAAAGAGACGAGGACTAAGGTCTGGCACTTGTTTCTTTTGCATTGTTCCATTGGAGGATTGTACACATAGGTTCATTAAATGTCCTATAGTGTGTATATTGGACATTTGGCAAGTTTTAACCCGTTGTTATTTGAGACCTTAACAATGGGGTTTTTCTCAATACGTTCAAAATGGTTCAAATGATGAGATGGAGATATTGTTCCAATTTTTATGATATTGGGGACTACAACACAATTGGAATATGTGTAATTATGTTTTCATGTTTGATAATAGACATGGGGTGAAAGTCTATATAAAGAAGCTAAAAGGCATTCTCATGTCGAATTTTTGGATGTTAGAGCATGTGGGGATCATTTCCTCAAATGCATATTTAAGTTTTTTAATGGCATTACAAGACGTCCCTCAGCCTACATAAGCATATGATAGGTAGAGGAGACTAAGAAGTGTTGTAACTAAGTGGATTTTACATACGATTAATATAATTTTATGCTTTTACCAAGAGAGAGAGAGAGAGAGAGAGAGAGAGAGAGCATATGGATGTAGCTCGGTTGGTAAGGTTGCCCAATGGAGACCAAGTGGCATGGGTTCAACCCCTACATTCCATAGCGGCATCTAGTAAAATAAGAGATATCTATGGAAATGGCATTACAGGACATCCCTCTCGCTACATAGGCATATGATAGGTAAAGGAGACTAAGAAGTGTTGTAACTAAGTGGATTTTACATACAATGTGCTTTTATCGAGAGAGATAGAGAGAACCTAGATGGATGTCGCTCAGTTGGTGAGGTTTCGTTCAACCCTACATTTCACAGTGGCATCTAGTGAAATAAGAGATATCTATGGAGTAACATAGAGGTGAGAATATTGGGTTTTGAACCCAAGATGTAATG
Organism: Azolla caroliniana; assembly: GCF_043228905.1. Classification (NCBI taxonomy): domain Eukaryota; kingdom Viridiplantae; phylum Streptophyta; class Polypodiopsida; order Salviniales; family Salviniaceae; genus Azolla; species Azolla caroliniana. The sequence continues at coordinate 4,243,516 of NW_028230439.1, read as the reverse complement.
CTAGCAATGTAAATGACTTACCATTAAGGTAAGCTAATTACGATTAAAAAGAGAGAGGAGGAAACTTCTCTCCCTCCAACCATGTGCTCCCTTTGACTCTAAGGACCTTTCGACTCCGGAGAGGTTTGACTTTGGAGAGCTTTCCAGTTTGAGGAGCACTTGACTCTATCGAGCTTTTGACTCCTAAGAGCTGAGTCCCCATCATCCACACCTTCTTAGCCTTGTGTCCTCCCTAGTCCAAGACCCCTGTGGTCCTGCTCGAGTAGCCCACGCACGTGCATTGACATGACAACATGCCCAAATCTCATTTGAATTTGTACAATTGGTTGACAACTTGCTAATTTTGTACACAATTTAGTGTTGTATGCCAATGGTATTAATGTCAAATGCATAACCAAATGTGATATCATATCACCCTCAATCACCATTGTGCTCATCCATGTTAAAATGACTATATTGAACAATGAGGAGTTCGAGATATTCAATTGCAAGGAACATGATTTGCTCAATGCATGTAAGGCCTTCTTTTTTGTGCTACATGAGGAATATCCTCGAAGAGATAGAAAGGTTAACGATCGGCCAAGGGTGTTGACTTCCACATCTACTGGATAACAACAGAGAAATGGGCATAACATGTTGTCACTATTTTTCTCTTGGCTTGATCCAAATAGCAAAATAGAGGGTGGTTGGAAAATGGAGGGGTATTCTAGTGATTTTGCTAGAGAAGCGGGTACTTTTCAGGAGTCTAGGAAACACGGAAGCGGGTCTGGGTGAGGGCGTGATTGTTTGTTGGGGGTAATTAGTAACTTAATCTAATGATTAGTTAGTCAATTAATGCATTAGCAAGTTAATTAGTTAATCATTAAAAGTAATTAGTTCATAATAATTCCTTTTGATGAATGGACAATGTCGAATGGTTGCGACTGGCGGCAAGCCCTCTCTCTCTGTCTCTGTCTGTCTCTGTCTCTGTCTCTGTCTCTAACAGCGTCTGTTTCTGAGCGCGATGGCAGTAGCTGAGGAAGATCGACTCGATTTAGACCACGTCGGCGACTTCCTCCCTCTCGTTCCCATCTCCTCTACCTATCGCTCCAAATGCGGGTATGTCCTTAAATCTTACCACACTCCCTCAAGATTTCTTGTGTCTCTCGTCTGTTTCAGTATGTTCATGGATTTGTTCCGCCTCCTTCGTGTTTAGGTAATTGCATGAAAGCCTTTTATATGATTCTATGGTCCATTATATACATTTTAAATGTCAAGCATTTAGCAAGTTATGTTTATTTATGGGTGAAAACTCGCAAATAATCCTGTGTTTTTGTCTTTTATATCCCCCCTAATACCCATGTTCAGTCGCTCAAAATGGGGGAAAGGAGATGAATTGATGTTTGGTTCCTGTGCGTGTTGTTAGTGATAATGTTTGGTTCCGTGTCCAACATTATCTTTTTCTGCGACTAGAGTTTTATTCATTCTCATCTTCCCTTCATAAATTGAGCCAGAAATATCCAGTGTAATGGTCCCTTGGAAATAGACCAACTATTTCTAATCCTTTACCATGTACGAAAAACATGTTGGATAGTTGCTATTCTTTTTTAATTGTCTTGATGTTCATGTTGATATTTCCTGCACTTCATGATCCTTTAACTTTGAGATATGCTCGTCATTAGCATAGCTCAAATTCCGGTTTAGAGTTCAAGACTCGAATATCTGGATGTTGCTCAAATTGAGAATATTTTCCATTGTTTTAAAATTATAAATTAAAGAAAATTGCTAAAATATGCGTATATTTATTAGAAAGGAAAAAGTATGCTTGCGTCTTTTTAAAGTTACCTGTGTATGCTAGCTCAAATTTAGGTTCTTAATCACATAGAAAGAGGAGTAAGCTAAAATATAACCAATATAAGGTACATGAGATGTATTTGGGCTATTACTTTAATTGAAGCCACTAAATTTTGAATTGAGATTCTAATTCTCTCTGTTAAGACATGCATACTGAAGCATAATTTGCAAATTAAGGTTCTAAGTGGAGCATGTAAGGCAGGCTCAATTTCTTATTATTAATCTATTCCTGATCATTTCAATCCAACGATATGCTTTCAATTTATAATACATATGAACATATTTTTGATAATTTCCATGTATCTCATTACAAAGATCAACGTAGAAATATTTTATTAGTTTTATAACTCAGAAGAAATTTGAAAACTTGTTTTGGTTACTGTAGTCCCAAGGCACATACCAAAATATTGTCTTCAGTCTAGGCCATAAACTGTTTCTGATAGATCTAAGCACCATCGAGTTCGATATTATTTTAAGCCAATTGATTTTCTCTGTGGGCTTTCAGTATACCGTTCCCAGACCCACTGCCTCTAGATGATGCAGATGGAGAATCAGAAACTGATGATGTACATGATATGCGACGCCTATTTGTTCACGATGATGATCGTGTATTATTGAAGGTTGAAACGGGATCTATTTGTTTTTGTGTTTTATATTAACAAATATTGCAATGCTCAGACTATGCACAACATTTTTATGTTTTTTTGTATTAACCTTTTGTAGGTAGTGCATTATGGACACCCTACTTCTGCTGGAGTAGAGCTTGATGAACAATTGGACTGGTCATTCAAGCCTACTTGGTAAGCTCCAAAACCTTAACTATACTGAGTCAATGTTTCATTATTGAGAAAAACAAATACAAAAATACCCCCCTTTATATGTAAATTACCTAAATACCTCTGTAGTAGTGAATTTTGTGGTGTATAGTGGTATTCTGGTAATGTTTATGTTCTGCTAAATACTGGGACATTCCCTTCATTATTTCCTTTGTCATTGTTAAATAATAATGTTGAATTCAAGGATTCCGGTAAACAGGAATGAGCTCATTTCTTGACTGTTTAGATTCTACAGGACTCATCGTGCAGGACCCCGTGCATGGATTTTCTTCCATCCAGCCACTGTAACTAATGCTCAAAATCAGTCTTGGTTGGTTTTGTTGATATTACAAAACTGACAAAACTTTAAATATGATTCTTGATAGGTAAGGGCAGCTATTGTCACTTGTGGGGGCCTTTGTCCTGGTCTGAATGATGTCATTAGGCAAGTAAGTAGTAAACTATACTAGTGTGTATTTAATTACAGCATAAAAGTGCATTCTTATTTACTTTTTTTCTACTAGAGATTATAACTAATGAAGGAACTGTTATTCACAGATAGCATTTACACTTGAAGTCTATGGTGTCAGTGATGTGATAGGCATTCAATATGGCTTTCGGGGATTTGTTGACAAGGACTTGAAACCAATTCAAGTAAATATTGAACATTTTCTTTAATCTGTAACATCCTTATACACCTATGTTGAGTTATAATGTAAATATCTTGTGAAACAGTTGACAAGAAAACTAGTGCAAGGAATAAACATCCGCGGTGGTAGCTTCTTGGGTGTATCACGTGGGATTCCTGATGTTACTGCAATTGTGGACAAGTTAGAGGTTGAATATACATTGATTTGTCATAGGCTTTACATCCATCAAGTTCAACAATAGATCATATTCAGATCATGGAGGAAGAATGTTTCTTTTTTACAGGAATTAGGCATCAATATGTTATTCATTATAGGTGGTAATGGTTCACATGCAGCTGCCAATGCAATCTACCAAGTGGTAAGCATTTGTCAATTAAATAATCTATCAAACCTTCCAATACAAGGGGTATACTAACATCTTGTTGTGATAAATAGTGCCACCACAGGGCATTAAAAATTGTGATAGTGGGTATTCCCAAGACTATAGATAATGACATTCTTCTGGTTGAGAGAACATTTGGATTTGATACGGCTGTTGAAGAGGCTACACGAGCTATTGATGCAGCGTATGTGGAGGTAGTCAAATTGTTATCTGTCTTTTAAATTTACATTATGTGCATAAGCAGAAACTGTTTCATTATGTTCTGTAATTTAGTATGTTCAATAGTAAAAAATATTGTGTTACTCAAAGAGTTTTCCATGTTGCATGGAGTAGGCAAGCAGTGCATATAATGGCATTGGTATTGTAAAGTTAATGGGTAGACAGAGTGGGTTCATTGCAATGAATGCAACCATAGCAAGTGGTCAAGTAGATGCAGTTCTCATACCTGAGGTAATAAGGCTGAATTCGCTGGCTTTAATTTATGGTCTCTCACCTCTCCCGTTTACATGTCTGAACATCATTTTCAAAAATATGTTTCAAGAATGGTGTAGGTTCCATTTGAGGTTGAGGGAAGATATGGAGTGTTGCAATATATGAAAAATAGAATTTTAAAAAATGGTTCATGTGTGATTGTTATAGCAGAAGGTGCTGGTCAGGTAATTGAATTTAAAGAAATAAATAATTCCATATATAAACTGAACAATTCTGTAATGAATAATATCCATTTTTTCAACATATCTTACTTGCAATTCAATCATATGGAAGTCATTCTTCGAAAATACGGGGATCACAGATGCATCTGGAAACCCTGCCCTCAATGATGTTGGGAAGTGGTTTGTTACACAGGTTATGCCAAACTGCCTTCCATATTCATTGACATAATAATATCATTGCTTCTTGAAATGTTGCATGTTTGTTTAGATTCATTAGGTTGCTAAGCTTTCAATATGAAAATGGATATAAATTCAGGTTAAAGATTACTTCAAGAAGGCTGGCATGCCTGCAGATGTGAAATATATTGATCCTACATACATGATTCGAGCGAGACCTTGCAATGCAGCTGATCACATCCTCTGTACTATTCTTGGCCAGAATGCTGTATGTATCATATTCTATTGCATGAGCCATTCATGTCATATATAAAGCTAGAGCATATAATAGGCGAGGTGGAGCCAATGCTATGTCGAGTCTCTTTCATCTCTCTTTACGTTTCAAATTTTTCCACTCCCCTCTACACATACAACTAATCAAAACAGGAAGTGCTACCTCTTCCGAAACATGAGTTTTTTCAATTGAGATTACTCCCTAGGTACAAATGGTGGGGCCAGGGGTACAGCAGACAAGAAAATTAATACTGGTTCCGCTACCTAGTGTGCATGGGTTCTTAGGAGTGGGAAACTTCTGATTCCCTTTCCTCTCTTCCTCCACTGCAGTGTGGAAGGTGCCTAAATGTAGAACTTTCTATGTACTGTTTGACAGGTCCATGGTGCATTTGCCGGATACACAAATATTACTGTTGGACTTGTGAATACTCATTATTGTTATTTACCAATTCCTCAAGTCATTAAAAAGGCACGGAGAGTAGACCCAAACAGTAATATGTGGCATCGATGTGTTACCTCCACTGGTCAACCAGACTTTGTACCACCTTCCTTGCAGCCATCAACTTCACAATCTCCACTGAGCTTAGCACGGGTTTCAAACATGAAGATGCAAAGAATGTTACCCCAAGTTTAGGCTTATACCAACCTGATAATGAGTGGGGTTTGAGTTCTCAATCTATGGCTTTCATGACCAGACCATGAGGCCAACAGGATTCTCATCACCCATCTTCTCCAATAAAGTTATGGTTCTAGTAATTTTAAGAAAAAATAAAATACTTAAAATACAACAAATTCGTTTTCAATCCATCTTCCAATGCAAATAATTGAACTATTGACTAAACAAAGCCAAATATAAAATAGAAAAGATAGTTGAAATGTAACAACTTCACATTAACTCAGTTTCACAGTTCATAACAGTGAGGATTTGGGATTGCAATGCTACTCTATTATTGAGTCCTTAGCCTGAATACTTCTCTCAAGCTAAAATTCTCATTCTGAGAAGGCCTTCAGTACTATACCATGTTCAAATCAGTACATTGAATCAATGCATGAAATGAACGGGGTACATCCATGTCCACTTTGGCCCAATCAACCTTTCCCTCTCCATACACTCACTCAACTACTAATGTTGAGGTGTGAAATGCCTTACAGACTATCTAGTTGAAAACACTATACCAAAAATTTAGCAAATATGAAAAAAGACTATCATTTCTTGTATGTAAAGGTGTTTACATTCTTTTATGTTATACTTCTAGTGGAAAATGATAATATAATTGACGCTTGACTTGCTTTCGGGTCCTCTTGATTTCATGCCCAATTGTCGTTTTAACAGTAACATTTGAACTCATTGTATGTGAAAGCTACAGCACAAAGGAGTAATTGTGAGTCTCATGATATATTCAATTGGCTCTTAAAAAGCTACTATTTTGTTTACTCATATCTGTTTTTGAAGGCCTCACCATTTCTATGTTTTCAGTATGAGCATTATCATAATAACCAACACGAACATTATTGTTATCACTCCTTTGCCTGCACCACATCAACCAAAACCAATGTTAACATTGCAACATTGTACACATGTGAAAAAGAAAAAAGTTTTCATACCTGAATATTAACTAAAGAAATGGCTCTTTTTAAAACTCATATCTACTCCACTACAACAATAGCTTTACATTTGGTTTATCTTTTTATAAAGTTTCAATATGTTGCAATATTATTCAAAAAAGTGCAACCACCCTAATCAAGCATAACCGATGTTTGTTTTCATCATTTTTCTAATAGGACCTTATTACATGAAATAAGAATATAGGTTACAATCTAATAGGACCTTCTAGAAAGCTTATCCATGCTAATGCTATGGTGCTGTATTCATGCATGAATACATTATAAGTGGAGTATCATGGGTGGTAGGTATTGTTGCTGCATACCAACTGGAAGTACATGCTTATGATTATAAAATTAAATGAGTGAATCACCAAAAACAGACACAAAGGGAGTGCATTCTTTCTAATTCCAATATTGCTTTGAAGCACCTCTGTGAAACTAGCTTGAGACTTATATAGGAGCAAATTTCATATACATTATAGATAATTGAATGAAATTAATGCAAAAGAAAATGTGTTCGCAGAAACACATGAACATGCAAAGAAATTAGTGATATTAAAGGCCAGATCAACATGAAAATATAAAGGACTTATTTCCACTAATGCATATTTAGGTTTGTTTATATCTGCTGATTGTTTTCCCTCAGTTGATGTTGAATGTATCTATCTGTATATAAAAACCATTTACTTGACATATTCAAGAAAGAATATTGTTATTACCTTAACAGGAATTGTATGAAGTATATCTATTATCTATAATTGGAGATTTTGCGAGAGAGTTATCATTGACCTGAATATGCCCAAGAAAGCATTGCATGGTGTGGGCATTAACTATGATTAGAAATTTCCATGACTTTGCTTTATGCCTTAGTAACTTTCAGCTTTGCGCTTTCATCACAACATTCTATCCAAAGCTTAACATCTGAAGGAAAATATTTTCTGTCTAATCAAAAACTGTTTTTCCAAGTGAGCATCCACCCACATACCATGCTACACTTTGGTAGAGTTAAAAAAGAAAAGGTGCTTCAACATAAATTCCTACCTCTATTTTAAATTCGAACAGAAAAAAATTAAGCAAATGAGAAACCAAAAAATTGTGGTTGTTTATCAAAATATTCTTTAACTGATCCCTACTTTTTAAATCCGAACTTTTAACGTCCCCCATTAGAAGGCACGACAACATCTATAAATTTGTCAAAGATCCAGTCATTACTGACTGAGATGATCTTTATGGGTTATGCCCTGAAACCCAAGGAGAATGAATGTCTCATCCCATCACCAACTCGTATTGCTACAAAGTTTGGAGTTTCCATAGTGGTAAACATATACCTGAATGGATGTCAATATAAACCATGAAAGGAAACCCAAACGTCTTCATGAATAATACACTCTACCCTGGAGAGAAAAACATATGAGAGTAGAGGAAACAAGTTTATCTTACCATGCCTCAACTCTTCCATTTTGTTGTTTTATTTCTTCTACCACCTTAGCTTTTCCTTTGGACCGTACTGACTTTGGCACGGGACAGCGGGCAAAACTTTTGGTATCAGAACTGGTATGTTCAACAAACCCCAAGGTTTTCTTGCCACTATTAAGTTCATTAGTGCCATTGTGCAAACATGGAGGTTTTACAGTTGTGCCATCCATTTCGTCATTCTTGTTGGAATCATCAACCATCCGGAGATTCACATCTATATTATCCCATGTGCTTGATCTCGACCCACTCGAAAATGGTCCTTGGCTTTCCATTGAGACCTCATCTTCATCTCTCTTCTCTTTAATTATAGCCATCTGTTTTGAACCATTAGGAGTGCCAAATTTATCATATGCCTCGTTATCTTCTTTAAAAGAGAATCCATCATCCTCAACAAAAGGTAAGTTCCTCATTTTGGTTCCACTTGAATCCAACTCTGAACCGCTATCATCCTCATCTTGAGGCTCTCTTTGCGAAGTGGAAGGTAGATCATATTTCTCTCTATCTTTTATTGTTCGAACAATAAGATTCTTCAGAAGGTTCATGACTTGCACTGCATGCATCAATGCTGTCAGTGGATCCGACATCTGATCAGTGTGCACAAAAAAAAAATGAGAGGTGAGGTTCTGTCTTGGTAATAGCCATGAAACAAGGACCCCTGAACCCCGAACCTCAAATTCATAAACCCTACACCTTAAACCCTAAACTGTAAACCCTTAAACCCAAACCATAAACCTCAGCCCTAAACCATAAACCTTGACCACTAATCTCTAGGAGCCCTGAAGTACGAAAACTTAATATATGGAACTCTAAAGACCTGAGTCATGTTGGGGGCGAACACCATGGCGACATTTCGTGCATTCATTTTATTGAACCGTTCCTCCTGTACAACATCAGCCATCAAATTGACAGCCCAATTTAATAGCGCAGCTTCTGTGGGGGGAAGTGTCCGAATTATGGCAATGCATCGATCTTCACTATGGCATTCCATTACTTGTTGGGGAGTTAGAGTATCAAGTACACCTTTTGGTAGTTCTCGAAACCACGCCTACATTATATATCAAGAAACATATTCAATAATCATTCTGGTAAGTTGAGTGAGAAGATTTCAATGGAAATCGAAGAAAAGAATATTAGCCAACCTTGATAAGACCTGCCAGGCAATGCACATCGATATCATATGGCACAATGCCTTTGTTTAAGTGATCTCGAACTTGCTCCTCTTGGCTATTTTCAGGATTAATTCGGAATATACCTTCGGCCTTGATCAAGCAAACAGGATTTGTATATATGAGTACCATCTATGCTAGTAAAGATCCATGAATATGCAAGGACGTAAACAGGAGTGAATGTCACCTAATGTCTGCTTCCCAAGGTTTTCAGATTTGGCTACCAGGTTTTTAGGAACTTGTTAGTAATATTTGATTAAAGTTTATGAATTTTCTAGCAATATTTTAAGAACTTTAAGAATTTCTAATAATATTCGTCAACATTAAACTAATAATATTCTATTAGCCCAATACCATTATAGTTTTAAGGTTTCATGGGATATATTTAGCCCTTTTGATATTATCTGTGAAATGTATTTGATATGGACTGCATTTTGGCCATAATAATACAAACAAGTATTGTAGATGTCAGTATTTAAAACATTTGATCCATTAATGTTTATGATATATGCCATACCTGCAAACCACCTTGCTCATATAGCCTCTCTTGTAAAAGCAACAAAATCGTGGGAACACTATTTCCTCGTCCATCAAAAGAACACTGCATGGACTCAGCCGATACCCCGAAAACACTAACACTACAACAGAAGCACCAAAACCCCATGAAAGCATTCAAGACCAATAGCCATCCATATATTCAAGAACAGTATCAGAATTAAGAAACTGTAATTATCTCATACTCATATTGCACCATAGTCAAGAATGGCGCCAGAAACATTGTACAAAAGAGAACTACACACATATTCAAGAACCTCACATATTCTACTCAAGAATGTTATGTAACCAAAATTGAAGAAAGCATGATATCCTATCTGAGAATCCTACTCATATATTCAAGGGTGGTATGAGAAAACTTGTAAATGCATGCTATACTCAAAGACAAGAACCTTGGGCACATATTCAAGAATGGTATCAAATATTTTGTAAAAAAGTATTGTAATCCTGCTATATACAAACAATTTGCATACAAATTTTGAAAAAAGGCACCTTGCACTAGGGACGCGACGAGGGACCTCGAGTTCCAGCTCCACAGGAAGGCCTGAGAATCCAGTGAATCTGTCAAAAGTAACATGTGCTATATGTCTGACATTGGTAGGCCATCCTATGTCCATGATTCTTCTTTCTCTTGAGAAACAAAGAAAGAAATATATATTCTTGTTAATTTTCTTACGCCCAATGCTTCCTTCTTTCTTCTTCGTAGTACTCAATTTATGCGCAATACTTCCTCTTGTTGTTGTTATTCTGCTGATGGCTACACCATGCAAAATGAGCTCCAAATAGAAGCACGAATCAATCGAGTGAAGAGGGGCGGAGAGAATTAAAGAGAAATTGAGAAGAATATTCCGTTTTCTTTATTCTCTATGGGAAAGACAATGGGATTATGAGGTTGCGGAGGAGTTTTTTCTTCTTTCTTCTGTAATGGTGAATCTGCTCATAGTCATGCTTCTATGTCCTTTGTCTGTCTCTATATACTCTGCATCTCTCTCTAACATAATGATGGGGGGAGCTCTAATGGGTTACAAATGGCTTCCAATAGGATCAACCGGCCCAGATGATGATGACATAGGAGAGAGAGAGAGAGAGAGCTTTAAGTTGAGGGGAAAAAACTAACTCCAACAGAGAGAGAGAGAGAGAGAGAGAGAGAGAGAGAGAGAGAGAGAGTGTGTGTGTGTGTGTGTGTGTGTGTGTGTGTGTGTGTGAGAGAGAGAGAGAGAGAGAGAGAGAGAGAGATTATATATAAGTCATGGTTTTAGAATGAATTCATGTAGAATTGGGGTTTGGTGCAAATACATTTTTTTCTCTCACCATTGATGGATGGATGGATGGGAATGGATCATCACCATCATCTTCATCATCATAGACTACTATATATGTATAGTTTTGGCTTGCAAGTCATCTCCATAACTTTAGTGCATTTCATTACCACATTTCTTAGCTATGTCATGTGGTGACTTTGACAGATTGATGATTTTCATTTAAGGCTTTGTTGAGGAACTCATGAACAAATTGTTGCCTTCTAGCTTCACTCGCTGACTTACTAGTGTTGAAGGTCATAAAATTTTACCAGTGCCATGTGAACATACGCCACACTGATTCTTCACCGTCTCATCAGGCCAACTGCCATGTCTTTGGTCAATATGTGATTCGCTTATTTTTGTGAATCCACTCTTTATTGGACGTATGTTTGTTACTTGGACACTCCGTCCAAGCACTTATCCATATTTATTCATCATTGATGAAACGTAGTAGTGGCTTCATTATTTGGTGGATTGCATAACTAATTGAGCTTTACCCAATGTGCGCTCTCGATTAGGCCCACTTACAGTCGTTAAATGATGGCGTGTTAACATAGAATGTTGTAGAAACAAGGCAAGAAATGTAGGACATCAATACAACAAGGGCATTAGTAAGGCCATATTAAGAGTTCGAATTAACATTAGAAATGCATCAACACTTCTATTGTTTTTCGTGTGTTTGCAAGTGCATTTGTCTTTGCGCATTTTTTTCATAAGTCCACACTCCTATATGTAATTGGGGTGGGCGACGAAGAGAATGATGATTAAGAGGGCGTTGTAAAAGATTATTTCTCTTTGTTGTTGTGTACTAAAATAATGGAAGACAGCTTTTTTGTCTAAATGCGGATGATGGCTATAACTATGATACCAAAAAAGAAGTTTGATCCCTTTGTTTAAATGGAACCAAACTTGGATGATATATTTCACCATTTTTAAATGAGTCGCAAGTCCGCCATACTCGCTATGACCGAGGAATGTCTAGAGCGCAGGACAACAACAATCGAAGCTCATTTAATAAAAGGATGGTGTAAACGTGCATTCTCCCTATGAAGAGCATTTTATATGTGTGATTTGTGAAGCATTGTGCCCAACAAATATATATATATATGGGCTTGTAACAGAAAAGGGGTAATATATGTGTTCTCATAATATTTTCCACTTATTAGTGGATCTAACCTCTTGCTCACATATACCTAGGTGCCATTTTGTTGTTGTATTTTGAAACGCAGAAATAACTAGAATATGCTCACATGTCACACAAACTGCAAACAAAGCCTCTTTTTTTCATAAATTCGTCTTACTATCATCTTACCATCAGTCGATGATTAATCATGAAACATATTAAGTTCCCACTAATCCTATCATTAATCCCTACATAAATGCACCTAATCTCCCCTGTGAACATGCAATTTAATATAGCTCTTTCTTTTCATCTTTCTCTTCAAAACTAAGGACGCTAATGAAACTTTGTATTCGTCAATAGTTTGAGCATGAACAAGTAAAAACTTTGCAACCTTATACTAACGCGCCAGAGAACAACACATGCAAAGCATTGTTGAAAAAACAATAATGTGATGATGGGTTTTACCGAAAGTGAGTTGCAAATAGGAGACAAATTTCTCTATGCCCTATAGTGTAGGATTCAGTATGCGTGAACTTTAAGTAAATTGTGCATGAAGCATTTTCTTTACTCATTTGTAAAAAAATAGGTCACACTTACGCACAACAAACAGTATAAGATTGATCGCCAAAGAGCTGAATCCACAAATAAACCGAACGCGGGAATAAAACAATGTACCAAAATTTTCTTATTGGAAATTCGCTATGCACGAGCATCCACGACATGGGGCAATCTATATGGCACAATTATGCCGCGTTGACATTGTGTTACATGGAGATCTCGGGTTACCTGTAAGATGTTTGCCTACTTTCAAACTTACATCCTCGATATTAGCGATAGGCTTAAACAACATGTAAAAGCTCGCCTCACATCAAGTTATATTTTATTGGCCAATTGAGTCAATGTAAAAAATGGTGTGCACCAAGTAGATCGATTTCACTTTTTTATTGTAAGATTTCAAATTTCAATGTGTAAACTTTTAAGTAGTTTGTGCATGAAACATTCTCGTGCCTTGTTCTGTAAATCACGCAACCATGTGCACAACATATAATATAAGACCTTTGCCATAAGCTGTGTATTCAAGTATCAACTTCAATTATATTCCCACACTAGCACAACATGTGCAATCTTTTTTTGCCATGGTGATATACAGCCTGTGTTTTTTTTTTAAGAATTATTTGAGATGTACGAGTTTATTTTGTGAAAATCAATTGTGGACATTCTTTCCTGATATCCAACATCAATAAGCAGTTGTATTGACCATGTTTTTTTTACATGGTGTATTTGACAGGTCATGTCTACTCTTTCTTCCGATAGAATTTTGCCATAATGAACAATTATGAAAAAATCAAACAATGATGAAATCTAAACGTAAAAAACCATGGAATGTCATTTTGATACATGATTTACGTGATGAGAAGGAAAATGCCAATGAATTAGTTTAAAGAGCAACGAAGAATCATGAAAAGTATAAAGTCACACAAGTAGATCTTGTTGCTTTTGCTATTTAGATGAGGTGCCATTGCTTGCTTGCATCTAAAAATATAATCCACTTCTAGAAAGAAAAGGAAAGTGACAAATCATTAACATAACATCACAACACTAAAATAAAGAACAAAAGACAAAAATCCCATGAACGTATATGACTTGTGCAATGAGATTAATCATATTAACATGTGCACTTCAGAGTGAGAGTGTGTGTGTGTGCGGGATTGAGGAACTCAAAACAAATTATAATTATTTTCTCTTAATGGTAACGAATATGAATTTCATGAAACGCGGTGAAGTGCAAACTAACCATAACCACAAGAAAAACAAAGTGCACTATGGTGCCATGAAGTGGATTGTCGTAGTGGTGGATAAAGAAATCACAAGTAATAATTAAATTGATGTCTATTTCACATTATTATAACTCATTGTGACACTCGTTTGATTTGACCCTCCAAATCATACCACTAATGGCTTAGAAAGGAAACTTAATAGTACTCCATTTGAAAACGTAGATGAGCAAAATATGAATAATGTGTTCCTTCACACATAAAAATGATGTGAAGAATGAAAAAGCAAAATCTGTGAGATGCATCGCCAAGAAGGAAGAAACAATTCAAAACACTTGCATGAGTAAGCCAATTTGTCAAAGGAAGATGTTATCACAGAACTTCTTGATCCAATCAAATTTATTACCTTATTCATGATAGGTTGAAGTTTGGTAAAACAAATGACATTTTTGTATGCATTTCACAAATTCATTGACTAGAATCATCTCAAAAGACACAATTGAGCTTTTAATAATCCGACCTTGGTAGTAATCTCCTCTTGCAACTACATATCAAACATTTGCACAATACAAAAATGATTAAAATGAAGGCTAATGAGGCATAATGGGGGGTAGTGGAAAAAACCCATGTCCTTTGAAAAACATCATCGACACAAAATCCTCCATCGCCTATGAGCCCCAATCGATTTGATCTACTACAAGAGCTCCCCCCCACAGACGAGCATTCCCCTAGTTCTTTCTTAAGCCCCAAGGAACGGCCTAAGGTGACACCAAGCACACAAGAGAAAGTTCTCGTTAAAGCTTACAAAACAGGGAAGCGCAAACGAATAAGTCATGTAAAGACCTTAATAAGGAGCTTGAGTGGAACGGCACCCACCACAGAAGCAACAAACCAAGGCAGAAGTGTAAATGTCACGCCTCAAATCATAGTCGTCCCGGACACAAATGAGTGTGCTTCCTCTAGCCAAGACCTTGAACCACACCCACAAAACGCCTTGAAATGGCTAGGTATAGGGCTGAAGACAGTGGAAAAAATAAGGGTACATGTATCAGCGGTACACAATAACGGAGTTCCGACTACCTCAATTTCCTTTCCACTCTTGCTTTCGACTCAGGAAGATTGGTCGAAGTCCAATATTAAAGATATGTTATGTAGCCAAGCAACATGCTTTGTAGCACAAATAAGAGATTAAGAGTTCATGAACGAATTAAAGCAACATTGGCATAACACTGAATTCTGGTTCACCATGGATGAAGAGGACCCTCATCTTTGCCACATCCACCTGCGGACTATCATAGACACCCAACTAACTCCAAGCTTTGTCTATTTCTATGAGAAGCATGAAGGGGCGATTGAAGCTCACAGGATAGCCCACAAATTCCACTCATGGATGTGGACCACTATTCCATCCCTGGAAATGACTGGATGTCTAAATGGTGAGTGCTCCCCACTCACGACCTATTGTACAAAGCACCAGGAACAACTGGCAATCTCCCACCCCATTCCATGAGTATGAAGATTATAACATGGAACGTGCAAGGACTCAAAAGTAGACTAGACCAACAAAATAGATGGAAACTGAGAAGGAATCTTGAAGAATATTTACTATGGGGTGATGCTGACATCATCATGTTGCAGGAACACCACCTCGATAGCACACAGTTAAAGGAAGTCGGAGACCTTCTACCAGGATCATGGCGAACGATTTGGGAGCCAGCAATTGGGGAGGATGGAAATCAAGGTGGTATTTGCACTTTGATTCGGGAACATCTAGCCCAAGGCTTAATACACCAAGAATCACTTATACTTGGTAGGGCACATTTTTGCACATTGGCCATCCAAGGGCAATGGTGGAACTTCATGAATGTTTATGATCCAAATAGCAAAATAGAAAGAGCAACATTCTGGGACCGCATCCACCTACAAGTAGTGGGTGTGAAAGAGTGGTGAATTGGAGGGGATTTTAATATGATCGAATCCATTCACGATAGCTCCAACAACAACAACCCATAGTTCTACAAGGAAGGGAACGTAAACAATGGGAGAAGCTATGTGTCCTCCTTAACCTGTGAGACATTTGGCATTTTGCCAACTTCCAATGGAAAAGGGATTCTCTCCTATTCTCCCGATCAGACGGGCGGAATAGTGGACCCACCCTATCTCGCATTGACCGTATTTTTGTGGGGGAGGCTCTAAAAGCGAAGGGAGGGTGGTGTCGCATAACCCCAGGCACGACTTTCTCTGACCATTACACGGTAGCTAGTCATTTTCAATTGCACCGAAAATGGGGCCCATTCCAGACTCGCATCCCACACACTATTTACTGTAACACACTTATAGATGTGAAGGACCAACTATCCAACCAATGGTCATTACCCGTCAATGGCTCATCAGCATCGGACAAACTTTTAGCTAAATTAACAAGAGCTTCTACTCTCCTACATGAGATTGTTAAGACCAGAAGCAAGGATGCTCAGGAGAAGCGACAAAGGACAAAACGGGGACTAATAGCCTTACAACGACTCCAACAGAGATACTCGTCCTGTATTTGGATCGTAGGACAAGTCGCCACGGCCAAAGAGGAACTTAGCATGGCGGAAAAGGAAATATATGACATGGAGTTTCATGGAAGCATGACGCGATGGATTCGAGTAGGGGACAAAACCACAAAGGAATTGTTCCGCACCAAAGGCCCGAGGCACGCTAGAACTGTGATGCGCAGCCTCAACCGAGAGGATGGAACGACCACTGAGGATGGCGACAAAATGAGGAATATTGCCACAATGTATTATAGCCGCCTACTTACCGAAGACATTATAGCTACAGGGGAAGAAATAAGAGAAGATATTATCCTCCAAAGCATACCCGAGAAAGTCACGCCGGAAATGAATACTTGGCTCGTGTGTCCCCTATCAATCATCGAGATATGGGAGGCCCTCACTTATTTAGATGTCGATAGCTGCCCCAGAATCGACGGTCTCACCCTGCACTTTTTCACATGCCTTTGGGGCACTATTAAAGAAGACCTCCTCTAGGCATATGAGGAGATCATCACCTCTGGAAGCATGCCGGAGGAATTTGGATAGGGGATGATACATCTCATTCCTAAAAGTGATGGGAATGCCAACGACATTAGCAAGTGGCAGCCCATTACTCTTCTCAATATTGTCTATAAGTTGCTCACAAAAATCGTGGCACGCCATTTAACTCCACTTCTCCCTCAACTCATTCATCCGTCCCAGACAAGTTTCGTTAGAAATCGGAGCATCCTAGACAATCTCTTCTCATTCTGGGAAGCAGTAGCCCTTGCCAAGCGTACCAACAACAAGGTCGCGGTGGTGCTACTAGATTTTGAGAAAGCATATGACAGGGTATGCTGGAACTTTCTAGAAAGTGTGATGAGGAAACTCGGCTTTCAAGAGACATGAATCAAAGGCATTGCAAGATTTTATAGGAATGGCAACAGTTGCGTTTCGCTGGCAGGTGAAATGGGCTCCTTTTTCCGAATATCCCGATTTGTACGACAAGGATACCCACTAGCTCCATCCTTATTTCTATTATACGCCGAAGCTCTCTCTTGCTTTCTCAACTCACAGCATCTAAACCTACATGGTCTTCCCGTACCTCATTCTCACCAAAGCATCCTGGATATAGAATTTGTAGATGACACAGTAGTCTACCTGCAAGGGGACTTGGAAAACCTCCAAAAGCTAGAAAGTGGGCTAGCTGCATTTTGCAAGAGATCCAACGCCATGATCAATTGGCACAAATCCTGCGCAATATGGCTCTCTTAGGAAACACATCCGGTGTGGCACCCACACCCCGCTTTCAAATGGATCAATCAAGGAGCAAGCACCAAATATTTGGGTTTCCAAATTGGTTTCAACATACCGCCACAGATTATGATTGCACCCATTATCCATTCCCTTCAACAAAAGTTGATACATTGGAGCTCGAAAAAATTGTCGCTAGCGGGTCGCATCATAGTGGCAAATCAGGTACTACTCACAACAGCATGGTACAGTCTATCATGCTAGACAATCTCCAAGGAAAGTATACATCAGATTCAACGACTAGTCTGCAACTACATTTGGTCTGGTAAGGAAGACCATGTAGCTCACGCCAAGGTGGTGTGGCCTATACTCACTGCGCCTAAGTCGAGAGGGGGATTGGGTCTTATTGATCCCCTTTCCCAATCAAAAGCCTTACTTGCCAAATTTGTGGTGCGAGGACTCCAACCAGGAAATGATTGTTGGAAAATGCTACTAAGGTTACGTTTCGCTTACTTTAGGCCACAAAAAAGGGTCAATTGGGCCCCCCAAATGGGATGGATTCTAAACATGGATCTCAAACCTAGTTTCTCCCGCCAATTGGAGGATAGATTCAGTGCATCCATGTGGAAGGCGTGGTGTGACATTCGTCGAGGGCTCAAGTGTGATCAACCGAGATCTGAACCTGCTTGGCTCAGTCAACGTATCCTATGGAACCCATGTCTCAATGATGAATCTAATCAACTACTGGGATTGCGTAAGGGGTTGTCATGGGGATACATTGCAGAAGGTTCAAGAAAAAGTATAGAATGTTGGCGACGGTTTATGTCAATGCCACTACAAGATCAGGCGAACATACTCCATGGAATCAGAGGCGGATGGACTATGAGATCGGAAATCATTAACACTCTACTGATTAGGGAATCTGCTACTCAAAGGACGACAATGGAGAAATGGATAGGCCACGAGGAGAAGGGATCTTTGATCCCGAGAGGTAGGGGACCACCAGACAGACTCGAAGGCTCTAAATTGCGAGACACTGAGACACCAACACATAATAACGCAATTCGAGTACTCGCACATATTGGTCATAAATGGATTGTAGATCCTAATCCGATCAAAGTACAACCCGATTAGCATATATGTACTCATGAGAACACATGGCTACGTAAGGTCAGTTGGGACCCTTTGCAATGGACATGGCGTGATCCCTACGCGGGGCAAGGAAGCAAACCCATCCTTTTCTTCCAATTCACAACTAGATTGGGTCGCCACATTCTAGCTGCTCAAGCCGCCCGAGAACCGGCTACTGCGAAGGTCTAGCACACATTTCAAGTTCCTTCCACAATAATCACCAAGTTTTGGCGAGGTGAATTACCACGTTCCAATGGCTATTAATACATAATTCCCTACCAGTGGGAGCATGGCAACGTGGGAACCTTAGCTCTCCTAATTGTGTAGAGTGCCCACATGCAGTAGAATCCATACGACACGCTCTGTGGGACTGCCCAACGGCCCATCGAATATGGCGGGGGGTTGGCCACTTGTTGCAATTATGCCAAGTGCAAGGCTCAATCAAGTGGGGAAATATATGTTGGCTATCATGGCAAGCTGCAATTGGCAGATACGAGCATCAGGAGGAGGGGATGACTTTGGTGATAAAAGCACAAGAGGTCCTTTTCTCCTCCAGCGGCAATGTCCATTCCATTCCTCTTAATGACAAATCTCAAGAGGTGTTGGAATTGGTCAACCCAATAACCCTTTGGATTCTATGGAAACAACGATGTAGGCGAGTCTTCTCCAACCAAACCGCAAATCCAACAAGGTTACTGCAAGAGATATTGAGTGAAATTGTAGCCACTCTGAAGAGCCAATATGATGGCCTTAAGGGCGGCTCTGAGGGAGTTGAAAGACAACGAATAGCCTTCATCCAACAATGGGCGTCCTCTCCCTTTCTTGAGCCCGTGGGCACCCACATAAGATGGAACTATCGCGTCCCTTCAGGGATTTGTACATAATCGTCTCATTTGTAAAATTTTATAACTAATGGAAGGAGTTTTTTTTGCAAAAAAAAAAAAGCTAATGAGGCATATGAGACTGAAATTTATCAAACACTAAATAAAGATCAAAGTTGAGATTAGTCATTATGGCCCATTCCAAATGTCAATCAGAGAGATTATTAAATCTCTTGAGTCCAATGGAATGGGTCCAGGCCCATGTCGCCCATGTCAAACGATCTACTTGAGAGAGAGGAGTGAGACGATCTAAAACACTACAAATAACATATTGTCAAGGCCACTTCTTGAATATAGCTTTCCACATATTAGTATCAAACTCAAATAATAAAAAAATTTGATCTAATGCTTATACGTAACTAGTATCGAGATGAACATCTCTAGTACAATGCAACAATGGGTTGAATCAAAATAGCATAACTAATTATGAATAATTCCAAAAACTAAGTACTCGCATGAAATATCACAATGAAAGAGATGCAGAAATCCCAAGTTAGGCAATGGTAAATTACCAAGTTTCTTTTGGGGTAATTTTCTTTTACTAAGGGAATCGATAGATGAAGGTTATAACCTAAACTCTCAAGTTTATCTTGTGATTATTGAGCAATGAGTAGCATTTGCAAGGATGAGAGAAATGACTATCATTGCAAGGATAAAATCGAGATAGGGTCTTATTGTTACGATGTGACCACTTCAACATCAACCATGTATTCAAAGATTGGGCTCAATTCACATGACATATTTATTACTTGTGATAAGTTGTCCCTCTATTGCAACTTCTTTTAATGAAATGATTTTTTCACACAAACAAATGATACTAAACAAAAATGTAGTATATGTAGAGATATGTATCAATAACCTAAAAACAATTCTTCAAGGTAAATAAAATTGAACAAGAGGTATCCATTGTGCAAAGTTCCACATTTCTTAATAACATTAGTTCTTTGCTTAACATTTACTATTTCTCTCTGTGTAAGATTATTTTTGTAAGATCATTTTTTTCTCTGTCTCCTAATTGCCTATTTCACTTACAATGCATGGAACAATATCTATATACATGCAATAATGTTGATGCACTTACTATTTATCATCTGCTGGGCAAAAGCTACATATATTCTATAAATTGGTCAATACACTATTCAGATAGTTTTTTTAAATGGGAACTTTGTTAGCAAAGGGAATACAAGTACAGCATCAAAACCTCAACTCATATCCATCAAGCCAAAAGTGCTGCCAACAAGCATCTAGTGTCATGCAAAAGTAGTATTTATCTTGTGATTTGATTAAAACACCATTCAAAGGTAGGGTTTTGTTAACCTTTTCAAACAAAGGGAATTCAAGTACAATACCATTCAAGATAGGGTTTTTTTAATAAGAATTTGTTAGGAAAGGTAATGCAAGTACAATGATAACACCTCATTAACTCATGTCTCATGCCAACATTGCACCATTGAGTGTCTCATGCCAACTAAACATGCACCAAGTATGCATCCAAGTGTCTCACACCAAAGTCTTGAAGGACTTGGAAAGGATGAAAGACCACAGCAATGATTTATTAGGAATTCCCAAACATAATGACGATGGCATATTCATCCAAGCAAATGCTTTCAGTTTGAGGTCAAGGAAGTGTGAGGAACAAATAATGAACGTTGCCCTACATGTTCCATACTGTATAAAAAGGAGAACAATCTCTGATATTCACACAAGCACAATCAATAATAAAACTAGTTTGTACCCTTTATTAATGGGTATTTTACCTTTCAATTCATTACTTTAAGCAACTACGGAAAGAAAACCTACACGTTTGTTCAATCTAAAAATAAACTTTGGCCAAGTTCTGATAATATTTCTAACTATATTGCATCATTTCACCGTTGACCCAATTTCTCTGAACTCACAAAAGAATATACAGAACAAAATCGGAGGATAAATTGAAGCCCTCTTATAGTGACAGCTTATAGAAGGGTAAATTAGCTTATCCTCTTGAAACGCAAATGTTCACCTATACTAGGTTGAAGATTAAAGCTCCGAGAATATTTCAGGATGGAGCCAAAACTTGTTACACCAACTAAAATAGACTTCAATATTTTACTGTCCAGTATCTCAAGAAAATAATTCCCCAATCTGTTCTCAATCTATATAAAATTATTCAGTTTTAGGCATATTATCACATTTAGCATCTATCCAGTCTGTATTTATAAGGTCCTGTAGTCAATCACACCGATCTCATCTTCGGGGGCATCAAGATCACGGTAACTACACAACAAAGACAGAAAAGGTGCATTGGTGTATCAAAGCAAAATTTCTTTTCAGCATAAATGAAACATGAAAAAAAAATTAAAAAATTTACCTCCGCATAATTCGACGAGGATCATGGTGAGCATTAGGCAAAGGTAATATCATTGGTGGCGTGTCTATTAGACCAACTCCCGTCATAGGTCCAGATCGATTCCTATTTGCACGAGAATTACCTCCTTCAGCTTCAAAAGAATCATCATATCCTCCAGCTGGAAATGGACCTCCACCACCTTGCTCCCTCCATAAACGCATTGCAACCTCAGGGGGGGCAGGCACAAATGGCCCAAGGGGTCTGCCATCAAGTTGTTTTGTCAAAAGAAAGCAAAACATAGTACACAACAAACTCTCCTTCCATAACACGTTTAGTGTACCTATGAATCACCCCAAAAGTTCTTTTATATAACTAGCCAAAGCAAGTTTTGCCTTCCATAACTACTTCCACTAAATTCAGACCACAAAATCTGCCACCAACTTTCAGCTTGTTTCATAATATAATAGCAAATTATACCCAAAAATAAGTTATTTCTACTTTTTCTTCAATATGCTTCTCTAATTTCTCTGTAACAGCTTCTTGGTAAATTTTATTATTTATAGCTACAAACTAGCAAGTAAATAACAACCAACTAACCTCATACTTGTAAATTCAAGGTTTCATATATACTAGCACTACTCAATCAGTTACCCACCACTTCTATAGCCAACATAGACCTGTTTGTCACAAGCATGTATTACCTATATATAATAATGTTCCATTCTACCCTATGTTGTGTTTACTTTAATGCCCAAACTTGCAAAGATATCTTAATTGAGTAATAGAGTTAATTGATCATGTTGATCACCATTATGTTGATCTTTATTACAGACTTCTGAGTCATGATGTGTCAACATTTGGCAATATAGACATCAATATTTGGTATATATTCATGAACCCAACAATTGTATAAGCCAGAAATGCTCCCTATATATATGGATTGCATCTCACCCGGCACCTGGAACAGGCATCAATACAGGAGGTATGCCCATAGGTCCTCTCATGCCACCTCCAAGCCTTTCAAATCTGTCTTTATCTCCATCAAACTGTCCTGCACTGTCCAAGGGGCCACCTGATGGATAATCGTGTGAAGGTGACTGCTCATTGTTTCTATCAATACTCTCTCTGCTACCCCTGCCTCCCCTATCCATGTCACGACCAGAGCTAGGCTTCCGAGACACCTCCTTCTGGGACAAATTTTTAGTTTATTCAATACAGAAACTGATAACCATGATAATAAATAAAGCAATGTCCTCCATCGCTCTATATGCATATATACACACACCTGGGATGCCATAGCAGGAGTGGAACCAGGAGCCTCTGGATCACTGTTATTCAGAGAATTTTATGAGCAAGAACACATGGAACTATACACGTAAGCAATTTCAGTATAAATACCTCATGTAATTCTCAAAATAGAGATCTTCATAAATTTTTGAAGTTGATTCTGTAACTAGTTCTGGATGCTTCAACTTCAAGTGCTTTTGCACAAATTCAGGACCGTGAAAAAGTTTCGAGCAATTCTTTGCCCCACAACCATATTTCCATCCATATTTTTCATCTTTTATTTTCCTGATCAAAGGTTCTATAGCACGAGCTATTGCAGGTTCCATCTTTTCTTCAGCAATCATGATCGCAAGAGGATCATTCCCCTGCAATCTTCCTTGCCAAATTGCATCAAGCCTCTTTTCCCATTCCGTGGAAAGCAAGATATCTTCATTAGCTTTGCTTTCTGCCCTCACATGCCGCATACCTTTTGGCTGTGCCTTATATTCTCTTGAACCATAATAATCCACATAATGGACACGCCATAGATATGTCAAAACCACATCCAGAAGCTCTATACCTTCATAGCCCTTAACATGATTGGCAACCCTGACAATCACAATTGCATTCATTGGCTTTTCACTTTCAGATTTCTCTGCATCAGAGGACACAAGTATATTCTGTTCAATGCCTTTTTCAGTGTCCAATTTTCTGATAAGCGCACGAGCCTGTTCAATATCCTTATCTATCCTCCTTGGTTCACAGGAAACAGATGGTGCTTTTGGGGCTTGACCAGAATGTTGGTCTTTGGTGGCACCATACCCGTTCTTTCTTGGCCTGCCATCATGATCTTCATCCGAGTTGTCTTGGTCTTTCTGATCCTGAAGAGAAAATATAGGGCTCCTGGAGGGATCAAAATGAGTCACTCTTTAGTAAAGATGATTAGATGTATGGCCATTGTTATTAATGCCCTCTAATAAAAACGATTTATTAAGAGTAATTTGTTAAAAATAGGTCCTCTGGAAAGCTGTTGAAGTCGGGTACCTGAGCTGAAGGAAAGATCACAGCTGAATACTTTAAACAGAAATTTGACTGTGTGCAGGAGTAGATCTAACGGAAAATATCACAAAACAGTTGTCCAAATGACTGTGGCCCACAAAGATTGGGAACTTTGAAAGAAAATAAAACAGAATATAAAAGAATGGCAAGCATGGAAACAAAAGTGCAATCTTTGTCTCTGAGAATCTGATTCTACAGATGCTGGACAAAAGAACTGCCATTCCACCTCAAGTCATTAGGAGCCAGAGGGTAGGTGAAAGTTCACATGAACTCAGATTCTAACAAGAAATTGTCTGGAAAGAAGTTCAGTAATGCATGTCTATCAAAATGTGTGGAACAATTCTGTTGGGTCATTGACTGATGGAACACTTCTTCTAAAGATGTAGAATAACTTTGAATGTGTCAAGGCCAGTCATGCCAATCGCATTGCAGCTTCTTCCTAACGTCTTCACTAGAGTACTACTCCCATGCTTAGTTTATATTGTTGGGTACATCTCTCTAAAACATAACGCAACTCTATGTCACTTTTCCAGGTTACTAGTTAATTGTAGATCTAAATTCATACTAGATGATTGAGATGAAGTCACTGAAATAAAAGCCAATATTTGCATACTTAATTAATACAGCCCAATATAGCACTCTGTGAAAAAGGGTAGTAATTAACATCCATTGCCTTGATTATTGGTAAATTGAAGATCTAAAGATATTCTCAAAACATACAATGCTTGAAACTTACAGATCAAGAGAGCCTGATTCCAAATCTGTTACAAAGTCTCTTGCCGCAAGCCTACATGTCTCATTCCGCCTGTGCATCCACTTGTATGTGTCAAGTAACCCAAATACATAACAAGAACATACAAAATTAACTTCAACATTCAAAACACAGGAGAATGCAAAATACCTTTGAATGACAGCTCCCAACCGAGATGGATCATACATGTCACGTAACCTGAAATCAAGTTCAAACCATTTACACTAGCTTTCCAACTAATAGTGCATGAAATGATGTAAACATAGTCAAACATTTAAAACAATAAGGTCACAAAAGCATAAGTGAAATTCAAAGTTTCAAAATTAGACTATAATGAGTATGATTAAGGCATTACCAGTCTTCTTGTTTGTTCTGCTCGAAAAACACCTTCTTCTGAGTAGAGATAAATGCATTTTTGTATTCAAGGTACCTATTGGAACCAACTATTAATAAGAGACAATCTAGCTAACTGTTCAGATTCTGAATCATAGATATTAAATAATAACAAATGCCTGCGTTCAGCTTCACTGGGAGAGATATCATCTTCCAACTCAGAAATGAATTGCTTGTATGTCATCAACCCTTCCCTGTACATATAAGACCAATAACAAATCAGAAAATTTGAGGAATTTATAACAGTATAAAAAAAATTCAATTATTACCCAAAAACCAGAAAGCACTTACTTGCGACTAGATAATAGCCCATCTCTACTTCCTCCCCTTCCATATTCTGCACAAAAGCAACAGTCCGTTAATAAATGGAAGAATCTGCCCCATATAATCTGGCACAAATAAAGGTTTGATGAACACCTTAAAAGTAGCCTTCATAAACCAATTTAAGTTTATAGCGCATTACAAAAGATAAAGATTATTATATATACATGTGTGTGCTGCATGTGAGAGAGAAAGAGTGAGAGTGAAAATGACTAAATCCACCAACTCTAAAATCATATTACACATGTGTGTGTGTGTGTGTGAGAGAGAGAGAGAGAGAGCTTGATTAAAGCAATTAAGAATACATGTACAAGTAGATATTAAAAGAATTAGATTTGGGCGCATTACATAAGAAAGATTATTTATGCAAACAAGAAAGTAACTAAATCACCAACTCTGAAAATAATATTATACATACATGCGAATGTGGTGTGTATGAGAGAGAGAGGAAGAGTAAAAGTGACTAACTCACCAACTCGAAAATCATATTATACATACATATCTGTGAGAGAGAGAGAGAGACCTTGAGTAAAGAAATTAAGAATATAATTATAGGTAAACATTAAAAAAACAAGATTAAAATCAAGATTAGATTTAAAGAGATTCAAGAAAAATGAAACAAAAACCACCATGTTTTTCTAAAAATTAAAGAGAACAAACTACCTTGTCTTCGTCCAGTGCTTCTTTCATCCCCACTGTAACTGCCACTTCGTCCACCATGAGTTCCTATCCTGTAGTAAGAAAAGGGAAGGTGCGCTCAAGTTTTTCACGCTTGCTATAAATCCATACAAACAAAGGTAATCAAAGAAAAAGAAAAATTTATAGAAACATGCCTCAATAAGCCTATTTTTAACCCATCATAAAATCTCAAGAGCACCAACACAATGAAGTACAACAATCTCCACTATTTATTTAGATGCTCTTACTTGCAATTTTTTGTGGTGCGACGTAACTCAGAGAGGAACTATCATACACCTTGAGATCTTTCGACTCACTTGCACACGAAGAGGAACAGCATAGTATGTCATATGCTTGGCCTTGTCACTCTCATATGCACAACCCAAATTCCCCTAACCTTATCTGATCTTATCAATCAGTTGGAAGAAAACACTCCCTACATTCCGCTCACAAGAAATTTTTTTGAGATATATCATAGAAAAAGGAGATAACTCTAAACAGATTTCCTCACTCCCCCCCAACTTTAACACTCATTGCAAATTTCTTGCACAAAGAATCAGCTCGATAAATATCGCCTGTGTCAACATCAACATGTTAGTTTAAAGTATCAATTTTCTAAAGAGAAATAAGGTCTATCAACTATCATCAAAATACATGCCACAACAATATAGTCGGGAAATAAAATCAATCTAACCAATGAAGTATGTAATTTGTATATATCAATGCAACTGCAAGAAATTTCTTCTTCAGCTTGGCAAAGAAGGTTGTCATGAAATCACCATATGCCAATTCAACATAGACAAAATAATGGATTACTAATTTCTATTACAGAGCATATTGTTGACGATTGCTCAGATAGAAGCATACATTCTATTCTTCCATCTTCATTTTAAGAAGACCTCTACCACTGAGAAGAATTTATTATGATTTTGCCCATATTCCTATTATTAAACTTACAGATTTGAAAAAAACAATAGCAGTGATCAACAGAAAAATAGCGATAATAGAAGGGCCTTGATTTCCCCGAGTTGAGTAAACAAGATGCCTGTCAGCAAACTTATGTTACTGAAACGTAATCCAACATAAAATCATTTCCAATTTCTTGCCACAAAACTTTTAAAAAAAGTGACACGCCTTGTATCACTGAAAAGCAAGTCAATATAGCATTCTTTATATCTTCTTGCCACAAATCTTAAAGAAAAAAGGATGATTGGTCTAACTCAGAAAAGGAAAAGCATATGCATTTTCTGACCAAATACCCTACAAGAAACATGCAATCTCTAATTTAGCAGAGAAAATACAGAAGAGTCTACACATCAGACTTATCTGATATTCAGATATACAAGTGGAGGACAAGATAGAAATTTTCCATTTTCTTGCTACAAAACATATAGAAAACAACAGAGGAAGAAGGGAAAGAATACAGGCCTGATTCTAACACAATAACTAGTAAAGGGAACTCCTGGATACCAGATTTATTGGAATTACAGAGAATATATTTCTAACCAAATAGCTTATTTATTATCTGGCAGGAAAATTCTGTGAAGGAGAGAGAGTGAAAACAGGGATGAATCAGAGCATTTCTCCATTTTCTTGCTGTTGAAAACTACTATAACAAAAAAATAAGACAACATACAAAAGGGAAATGGAAAACTCTAGGAATCCGTTTTCTTGCTACAAAACCTACAGAAAATGTGGTAAATATTTGAACAGTTCTCTTCTAGATGAGTATCGAAGTGAAGGGGAAATGGAAAAGGGCAGGAAATCAGACTAATCTGAAAGGTCCATTTTTCTTGCGATAGAACAACAAACCTAACAGAGAATCCAAAAATGCAGAAGTACTGACAATCAGAAACAGTAGAGGAGACGAGGGAAGTCGAGAAAGTTACTTTGTTTCTGTTTCCTCTACCGATACAGAGAAAGGAAAGATTCTGCAGAGAAGAGAAAACGAAAAGAGGGAGAGACGGGGACTTACCTCCGATCGTCTCTTCGAGAACGCTTGTAAGGAGGGGAAGGTCTTCTGTCTCTACCTCTGTACTGAGATGGAGGGGGAGGGGGAGGGGGGGAAGGGGGGCTTCTCCGCCTCTTGTAATCGAGCCGGTCTTCATCGAAGCGAGGCTCTCGGCGGGGCTCTCTGTCTCGACCTCGTCTGCGTTCGTTGTCTGCAGCGCGACGATCCCTGGCAGGTGGGGGGAGGGGGGGAGGGGGAGAATCCATGGCAGACCTCTCTCTCTCTCTCTCTCTCTCTCTCTCTCTCTCTGTGTCTGTCTCACTCTTCTGTGTCTCGCAGACAACAGAAGAAAAACACCACAAAACCAAAAACCAGCAGAGACAAACGTTACCCTCTCCTCTCGCACACACACTTCACTCTATTCTCTCTCTCTCTATGGACTATGAACACCATATGGACTCTCAACACTATGGACTCTGACCACAATGGACTCTCAACAGAGTGGCCCCCATACATAACAGAGAAGACCCCATGGACCCAGTTACATACATATAGGACCATTTACAATTATGATAGGTCGTATGCTCGCTAAATTATATGGTGCAGCAATGGAAGTTGTTGAGCTTCGCGATTATATGGAGACCTTAAAATCTTCGACCACCTGAATCGGTTGGCTTTCGACGCGCCTTCTCTACTGTTGATCGTATCTTCACGCTTAGATGTTAATGGCTCGCACGAAGATATTATATTGTTGTTCTGTGGACTCCTGCAAAGCCTTTGGGCAGTGTCCCTAGAGAGCGGTTGTTTGATAGGCTCAAAAGCTCGAAGATACCAGATGACGTGATTTGGGCCATCTACGCACTATATGAGCAAGTCTCCGGGCACGTACGATGCCTAGGTGGCCTATCCCACTACTTCACTAGCACTATCGGTGTAAAACAAGGTTGTCCCCTATCATCGACTCTTTTTGGGATCTACATTGATGAGATCACGGACTTTATTGCTCGTAAGGGAGGCAACGGAGTAGTCCTTGGGGGTACACAGGTTTGTATCTTGCTCTATGCAGACGACATAGTTTTGCTCTCAGAGTCTGAACATGACCTACAAAGGCAACTTAATGCCTTAGATTACTTTTGCACACAACGAGATTTGGTAGTGAACCTAGGGAAAACTAAAGTCCTTATCTTCCACACATCGGCTCAAGTTAGAACCAAGTGTCACCTAACCATCTCCCATAGCCAAGTTGAGGTAGTTGGATCATATGTATATCTTGGAGTCACTTTCAGTGCCCGCTCAGGTAATTTTTCTATGACATGGGTAGGGAAGGATAGACTTACAAGAGGACATGCATCCCTCTCACTCTTAGAGAGGCAATGCCACCAAGCATACTTTCAAGAGCCACGGACTAAGAGGTGTCTCTTTGACTCATTAGTGACCCCCTCCCTCATGTATGCATCAATCGTTTGGGCTCCAGGGTTACCATCTTTCATGTGGATGCAATTAGAGAGACCATTGGAGATGATGTTATCACGCCAACTCCGAAGCAAATCGACGATACCACATGACATGACATTATTAGAGTTGAGTTCACCTTACCCTCGATGTTAGTAGAAGCACTTTTTCAACGTGTTGTCTTTATTCATAGGATACATAGCCAACCACATGATAGGATATCTCATCAAGCTTTTGAGGCATCTCAATCTCTCTACGAGTTTGGTTATACTAGCTCATGGTATGGCATGATGGTGAGTTGGCTTCTTACAAATGGTATAGACATTAACAATCTACCTCCCCTTAGGTACAACCACGAGATTGATAACACTTTAATATCTCGTGAGGACCGTAATAAAGTAATATGCCAAGAAATATGACAAATTTACACTCGGTATAAATGGACCACCCCATTAGAGCCACTGCCATCTAAAATGTTGTACTATAAGAAACACTTCATGCACTTCTATAAGTTAGGTTTTATTACACGACCAAAATATCTAGATGCATTCTTACCAAATGCACTAAGGGTTGCCATTGGACAACTTAGAATATCATCTCACCTGCTTGAGATTGAGAATGGTCATACTAATGGAGTCCCTAGAGAGGAAAGGATATGTAGATTATGTCACATAGAGATAGAAGATGAGTACCACTTTACATGCAAGTGTCCAACTTACGCCGAGATAAGGGCAAAATACCAAGACATACTTGGTACCTCTCCCACCCTCCCCAAACTATTAGATACTCTAGAGACTAGATATAAAGAAATTAGGTAGATATTCTCACGGACACACCAAGCACGGATTAAGACGGAGCACGGATGATGAGGCTATGATGGAGTGATGACGCGAGGAACTTAAGACAGGGAATGTCACAAGAGCATAAAGATAGAGATGAAGATCAAGGAGAGAGGATGGGCGAAATGGGAATACTAGATTGATATGTCCATGACTGGCGTTGTTCACCTTGAATTCCTTCAAGGTGAACTCAACTATTTATCCTAAGTGGCATGCATACCTATTGCACGCATGTGATACAATAGAGCATGTAGGCAATAGGTACGCATACATGTGACAAGTGTAAATAATACAAGGGAGAAATTATGCACATGATGCTAGCTAAAACCTACAATGAGGAAGTATATACATGATTGTATATTAGATGCGTGGTTAACAAATGACACTCCATTATAACATGGTCATGTCAAGAGTTCAAATCTTGACATTATCCCCCCTCCAACGATGCCTTCCCAAATAGTTTGTCGGCTTAAGGGGATATTGTTGATGAAAATCTTAGATCACCTCCAAAGTATTTTGTAAATCCTAGACAAGGAGTAACCCTTCCACAAGACAAGGTATTCAACACCAATGGGCTTGAGCGACCATGTGTGATCCTTGCCTAGGACTAGAACACAAATATTGATAGGTGTGAGCGACCATGTGCGGTCCTCACGGGGAGCATGAACACCAAGGGGCATGAGTGACCATGTGTGGTCCTTGCCAGGACCTGGAATACGAATACAAACAGGTGTGAGTGACCATGTGCGGTCCTCACAGAGAACACGAACACCAACAGGCATGAGAGACCATGCGTGGTCCTCACCGAGAACTGGAACATGAACACCAACGGGCGTGAGTGTTAATCCTTAGGGCCGGACAATGGCCTAACACAGGGTGTCTCCGGAAGACACTTCACCAAAGGGGTGTTACGACGAGATAACTTAAGACACAACGATTAATCCGACTTAATTGGCTACTTAGCAATAAGGCATTCACTTAATACACGCGTAAGATATAACAATTAATACAGAACGGTAATCAATACGTGAAAATAAAACAAGAAGCTTATATTAATTCTCCGTCAAAGTTTTACATTGTAACCGGGCCTTTATATAGGTCACCGGTGTTGCATACAAAACGGTGCCAACCGGCACCTGTTCGGAACCGGTCCGGATCCGGATCGGCATACCGATTCCGGTCCGTCCGTTCACTACATAATTATAATCTACTTTACTTAATTAAAATATATTCTGAATAACCATCCCTTTCACATTCTGGTCTTTAATCCTTTGTCGGCCGGGTAACAGTGAGCGACCATGTGTGGTCCTCACCGAGAATTGGAACATGAACCGTAATGGGCATGAGCGACCATGTCGGTCATCGCCGGGATGTGGAACATGAAAAATAACTGGAATGAGAGACCATGTGGGTCCTCACCGAAGACTAGAACACGAACGGGAGTCAACGACCAAGTGAGCGACCATGTGTGGTCCTCACCGAGAATTGGAACATGAACCGTAATGGGCATGAGCGACCATGTCGGTCATCGCCGGGATGTGGAACATGAAAAATAACTGGAATGAGAGACCATGTGGGTCCTCACCGAAGACTAGAACACGAACGGGAGTCAACGACCAAGTGAGCGACCATGTGTGGTCCTCACCGAGAATTGGAACATGAACCGTAATGGGCATGAGCAACCATGTCGGTCATCGCCGGGATGTGGAACATGAAAAATAACTGGAATGAGAGACCATGTGGGTCCTCACCGAAGACTAGAACACGAACGGGAGTCAACGACCATGTGTGGTCCTCACCGAGAACTGGAACATGAACCCCAATGGGCATGAGCGACCATGTCAGTCCTCGCAGGGATGTGGAACTGGAGTGCGCGACCATGTGCGGTCCTCGCCGGAGACTGGAACACGAACGGGAGTGAGCGACCATGCGGCCCTCACCGGGAACTCGAACACGAATGGGAGTGAGCGACCGTGCGACCTCACTGGGAACTCAAACACGAATAGGCGTGAGCGACCATGCGGCCCTCATTGGGAACTGGAACACGAACACCAACGGGAGTGAGTGGCCTTGTGCGTCCCTCACCAAGAACTGGAACACAAACACCAACGGGAACGGGAACGGGAAAGAAACTAAAAAATAGAGACCATGATGAGGAGAAATATAAAGCCAATGAAAAAGATGAGAAGAAACTAGGAGATAGAAATGGCGAGGAAGATAGGAAATGAAGCGATGTTGATGATGGTAACTCTAGAAGCAAGGGCGATGACAGAGACGGGTGATGCTTCTAGTTGGAAGGTGAACAAATTGTCACAGACACACCAAGCGCGGATTAAGACGGAGCACGGATGATGAGGCTATGACGGAGCAACGACGCGAGGAACTTAAGATAGGGAATGACACAAGAGCATAAAGATAGAGATGAAGATCAAGGAGAGAGGATGGGCGAAATGGGAATACTAGATTGATATGTCCATGACTGGCGTTGTTCACCTTGAATTCCTTCAAGGTGAACTCAACTATTTATACTAAGTGGCATGCATACCTATTGCACGCATGTGATACAATAGAGCATGTAGGTAGTAGGTACGCATACATGTGACAAGTGTAAATAATACAAGGGAGGAATTATGCACATGATGCTAGCTAAAACCTACAATGAGGAAGTATATACATGATTATATGCTAGATGTGTGGTTAACAAATAACACTCCATTATAACATGGTCATGTCAAGAGTTCAAATCTTGACAGATATATCTTAAGGCGAAAACAACATAGAGAGAATATACTACAAAATGTTGACAATAACGTTTCTAATATCACCAACATGTAACAAATGAAGTATTTCAGGGACAGGGGGAACGACGAATATGGACACACCTGCACCACTCGGCCTCTTCCTTGATGAAGCAAAAAACCAAAGAACAACCAAACGCCCTCGGATGTTGGGTTTTAAAGCAACACGACGTGGTGCATAAACAATTAAGAAAAAAAGGGAACATGAGGTACACCGCTTGGAAGCCATGGTTGGGATACCTTCTACATCGGGACCACAGGTCACACCCACACCGAAACCCTTTGACCTCCCACTTCTTTTCGATGAGGCTTGGATGGAAAGGATATGAGGCCTAGTACAAAGTCATTTCCTTATCAAGTATGTTACACCATAACACGTTTTGTACAAATACTATAACTCTTTTAGCTTAAGTTCTATTTTTATTTTCATTTTTATTTTTGATGATTGGGTAGACACCCTATTTTATTGTACACCAATTGTCTCATGGGCCAAACTTTGGCCTTAGAAGACATTAATATTTCTTTCTTTCTTTCTTCTCTCTCTCTCTCTCTCTCTCTCTCTCCCTTTCTTTCCTTCTTCTTCTTCCTTGACTTGACTTGACTTGATTTGACTCGTGTACTCTCGTGAACTCTTGACTCTACCATCATCCAGCCAGGAAGCACTAAAGCCTAGACCTCTCTAGATCTTTTGATTCAATCATATGGACGATGACAAAACCAAAATCTTTTGACGGATGTGTCGCCACCAGTGCCACCTCCGCAAGGAAGTAGAGAAGAGTAGAGAAACATGGATCTTCAACCCAATAAATAGCAGGGGAACTTGATCGTATTGTATTTCCTGTTGAATGCCTCCTAGTCCATCATGGAGTAGTCCTTTTTTTGCCTGGGAAACAAGGAAATTTGCATAAAATAACAAATGATACCATTTGGGTCTGTGCAATTGCATAAGTATGTTATCGGTTGTGATGTCATAAGCTTCAACAAACATGTGGAGTTCCCAAACCCAATTGGGTTGTTGTATGCCCAATGCTTTAGAAAGAAGAACCTCGAGGGATTAAATGCTAATATCATCCACGATCATCCAATTGAATCAAGTGCAATAGACCCCAACATGGAGGAGAGTTGCAATGTCAGCAAAGATTGTATCAAATTTAACAATTTGATATTGTTTGTATTCGTAGAAGTTGTGTAGGTATGCTACTAATTGCAATCTCAAAAGCATCAATGGACATGCGGAGTTCCCAAATTCAATTGGGTGGTTGTAGGCCCAATGCTTGAGAAAGGAGAACCTTCGTGGTCATCCAATTGAATGAAGTGCAATAGAAAGCAATGTGCAGGGTTGTTGCAATATCAATGGGGTACCAGAAGTGCAACTATGCCATGAAATTTTCCCATAGAACGTAAGTGAAAGCCTTGGTTACTCCATACTAAGGCTTTGATTATGGTCATGGCTTTATGGGGGTTGAGGGCAATGCCATCTTTGATCATGTTCACAATCAACATGTCGCGTGAGACCACAAACGTGCATTTGGATTGACTAAGGTTGAGGTGAACTTTTTGACATTTAGCCAAACATTAGGATATGTCACAAGGGTTCATGCATCCACTTTAGAATAACAAAAGTTGTCAACAAAAACTTGCATGAACATCATATGAATAGCCATGGTCTTTTCATAAAAAATTAGGATCATCGCTTTGAAATCATCCCATTAAATACTTTTTTCACTTGATCCTCAAACACCATATACACTTGGTTGTACTATCTGAAGCCATCAAGAAAATGTGTGTGTCATGGCAAATGATTGTATCAAGATGGAGTTAGCGAAAGGGATAGAGGTAAGGGTTTGTTGCTCGTGGCGGCATTGAATTCCCAATAATGCACGTAAGACCCAAATATTGCAATTCTTCTTAATAGGCACCCCCACAATGGGATTGCATCATACGATGTTTTTCATTGATCAAATTAATCCCCACTTGGAGGAGCTTGGTTATCAATTTCCCTCTGTTTGACTCGAGCGCCGTAGTCGACAATGCTAAAACTATGTTGACATCAATTCCGACTCGAGCTCGTGATGGTAGACCAAGAGTCCAAACCTTGTCTGTATTCATATGACTAAGCGAAGACATCTTAGCGTGAAGACAAGATGTTGCGTAGCTCTAATTGGGATTCAGAATCATGTTATGAATAGACCCTTTGATTTGCAATCTGAATTACGCAGGGTCACTCACTTAGCCCTGAGTTGTGACCATCAATAGCACGCAATCCTGAATGGGCAAGGAAACATCACACATGTAATTAGAGTCGATGTGACAACACATGTTCTGCTTCTATCTCGATGGGCCACAATTTGTTGTCCGGTTTCACACTTGGAGAGACGGACATGAGAGGATGGACCGCCCAAACAAACGCCCAAAACCAGAAAAACCAGAAAAATCCCCCCACACAAACGGAAGGATCTCATGGACTGGCAAACTTCATTTGCTCTCGCGAAATCCTCCCGTCGGGCCGCTCTGCGCACCTGCAGACTCCGCCATAGCCAGCACCTCCCTCAAGTCTCCCAACTCCGAGAAAGAGAAAACGACGAGGCGCATGGAACTCACGGAAATAGTGATGAATCCTCAGCAGACAAGATGATGATGAAGAAGAAGAAAGCGGCCAACAGCAAAATCCGTCATGCAAAAGGTAAGTCAAAATCTGTGAATACTAGTGTTTGATTGGTTTACATAGAGCTAACTATCTAGTTGTATATATATATATATATTCTTATGTCTCGCTCTTAGAGTGCTTTAGAGAGTGTATGTATTAGAACATGCAACAAAATATGAATCCTTTTTGGACATGTATATGTATTGTATGTACAAATTTCCCCATAAAACATGCCAGACACATGTATGCATATTACAGCATGTGCATAAACCTTCTTGTAGGATGGTTGGCATCAGGTCAGGGAATTGGTTGGGTCGGGAGGTGACAAATTTCCACACCAACCTTAATATGTCTACTTCCATAAGTAGGTTGATGCTGCATTTCAATAACGATGGTGGTAAAACGTTTGTTGATAGGGATTTTTCCGGCTCCACGAAGAGGTCTAAATAAGACCACTATTGGAAGGGAGATCCCTACTCCTGCAACTTTTGTCTGTGGAAAGCTTCCTGCACTCTTAAGTGCAGATTTTTTTCAGTGTGATGCATTGGAACTTGCTCCCAAGCTTCTTGGGAAGCTTCTTCGGAGAGACGACGTGGTTTTGCAGATAACAGAGGTGGGGTTTTTGGGAAAAAAATGGCAAAACTACCTCTTAACTTTCTGGATATTTACTAGAGTACCCCAAGGTTTTCAAAAGTTAGCAGAATACCCATACGTAGTTGTGTACTACAGAGAGGTGGTGTTCTGATAGTTTTTGGAAACTTAAGGGCACTATTCTGAGCTGAAACCTTAGGGATATTTTAGTAAATTTCCTTTTTCACCTTCATTCAAAGAGGCAGTCATTTATAGCTTATATAACATATGAATATATGAATATGATTTCTTAATTCTAGGTGGAAGCTTATCGACCCAATGACTCTGCATGCCATGGACGATTTGGCATTACTTCACGAACTGCTCCAGTGGTCAGTATTGATCCATTCTGTAATGCTTCTCTCTAGCATATGGTCAGAGGCAATATGCTGATACATGCAAAAATATTGTAACTTGGGATTTACCAATTCTTGGACGTTAGTTTGGACCGGGTGGTCATGCATATGTTTACCTCTGCTATGGGCTGCACATTATGTTAAATATTGTTGCAGACCTCGAGGGTGTTGGGGCAGCTGTGTTAATTCGGTCTTGTGCACCTGTTGCAGGTTTTTCTTTTCTTGTAATTTATTCTGGCATTTTGTTTTCTTTGTTCATCCACTCCACTGAACAGTATGTAATGCAATGCTTTATGTAGGAATTGAGACCATCCAATCTCGAAGAGGTATGATGTCAGTGAAACCAGAGTTGCTTAATGGTCCAGGGAAGGTACTAGCTCTTGCATTTGGTTAAACTTTAAACTTCTATAT
This sequence comes from Azolla caroliniana, assembly GCF_043228905.1. Taxonomy (NCBI): domain Eukaryota; kingdom Viridiplantae; phylum Streptophyta; class Polypodiopsida; order Salviniales; family Salviniaceae; genus Azolla; species Azolla caroliniana. The sequence continues at coordinate 4,206,066 of NW_028230439.1, read as the reverse complement.
GATAACAGAGACAAGTTGGAATGTCCAATTGTTTAGCTCATAGCTGTATTAGGGCATGAATATGTAGTGAACTCACTAGAGTTTGAGATATGTGGAGGATTTCTACAAGTCTGACTATCTTATACTTATCATATTCACGAAGAAAAAAGTGGAATGGTAATGGGAGATAGATGACAGATCTAGGCATTCATCTGAATACTGCTCCATTTTTTTGCATTTCTCAGTGCACATAGTTTGAGTTTTGAGTCAACACTAATCAAACAAGAAGTTTGGATTGTTAAAGCTTCTTGTGCAGATATTGTGACATCATGTTTTGCACAAAATGAGTTGTCTTTAATATGAAATTCTTGAAGATGCAGCCTGCATCATAGTATCGGCACATGACCTTATAGAGGTCCCTCATCCTGCAAGTATCTCCCAGGGGGATACATATCCAAGTTCAGATTATGAGTCCTTGGTTATTAATTGTTTCTTGGGATTTTTCTTCATAAAGTTGAGATTATTTGGATTTGTAGTTTGCACTGATGATTGTTAGCCCAGAAAATGACCTAGTGTTAATATCCAATGAATATAAAGATGTAAATGTATAATAATGTAAATATAGTAGTTATGATCTGAAGGGTCACATGAAGATTATGATATGAACAGATGTAACTGTTGAATTTCTGTTTTTGAAATCTATATAAGTATGTAAATATAAGAGGTTCTTATTGGTATTCATTGTGTTTTGTGTATAATGTGTTTAAGTGATTAAGTAAAGTAATTAAATGAGTAGTTAAGTTTCTGACGACATCAATGAGTAAATGGATTTATCTTTAATATTACGATTGACCTAAAACAAATGCAATAGAGTCATTGAAGTTACTCTAATTGTGCAGATTGGTCAGGCACTTGGTTTGACAACAGAGTGGTCCAACCATCCTTTATATATGCCAGGTTTGAATTTCCAATCAGAATATACATGTACTCCATATCGTAGACTCTCCTATCATAAGAAATATCTTCAAATGGTTAGTTTGTGAGCCACATCCCATACGTTCATATATAATACTGAGTCATATTTGCAATTCTGTTTTGCTCCAAGTATAATGTGATTTCAACATTTTCTTATTATAGAAATATTATTGGTTTTCTGATTATAGAAATATTATCGTTATGAGATCTTAATTGTTGGATTATACAATTTAGAAATGGGGAGTTTAAATAGATTGATTGTCAAATTTTGAACCATTCATTAATAATTTTAACAATATACTTCATTTTTTGCGTACGTGCATGTGTATATGTGCGTACATATGTATTTAACTCAAATTTCTCTTACTTAGTTCGAGACTTCTTCATTGTTTGGGTCCTTAAGTCGGGCATTGAGTTGAACTTCTATTCACACTTATATTTGTCTAGTTTTATGCTTTTATTAAACTTGGATTATCTCTCTCCTCTCTCTTCACTCATTGATATTTCACTAATTTTAGATATTTTATTCATGAGCTCTACTAGTGCTATGAAAACACAGATCTCAACTGTTCTATTGTCTATTGGAAATTGGAAATGTTGTACCTTGTTACATAGTAGCAGGTGGTGGACCAACCAATATTGTAAAAGATAGTGCAAAGTATGGACATATTATTTCCCTCATGTGAGATGGTCCACTGAAATTGCTATAGATACATGTTTACTTCCTTTTTCAGATGAATCACTTACAAATCATGAACTTGTACTTGACTGTCTAACCATGCAAATTCTTCGGAAATATTTGACATTTTCATGCTTAATGATGTTAATGTATTAAGAGTGGTTCCATAGGCGGGCTGGAGGTTCTGGATGGCCAAAGAGCTGACAACATTCTAATCGGACCCAGAGTTGGAATAGATTATGCAAATCCAGAAGATGTTGCAGCACAATGGCGATTTGCGATATCTGGAACTCCTTGGATAAGTGCACCAAAGAACACGTTGAGCTCAGCTCCTGTTTAATACTTTCTAAAAGTTTGAACAAATCTCATACTTTGATGGAGAAGAACACCATTAAGAGATATTGGAGGCATTACACTATAGGAGATCCCATTATATACTTTTCAGTCTTTTTGTATAGATATAATATTTTGTTAACCATCCTTCATTACTCACATTATAACTATACATATGCAACGGCAAACAATTTATGCATGAGTTATAATCATATTTATGTGCTTATTGTTTAAGCATTTGTAAAATAATGTTCTTTCCTTTTTTCTTCATTATCAAAGTGTTGTTTCCAGTTTTCATTTTTAGACCAAGTATTATTGTTCAATGAATGTTCTTGATGATTGGCATTAGGGTCTATTGTGATGCATATTGACTTTATCTCTAGGATATATATAACCACAGATAAATCTTGGATTGCTGGTAATGTATTGATCATTAATGGATGTTTAAGAACACCTTATTGATCATTAATGGATGAGATATATGGGCTTTTGAAGAATATTAGCATTAACAAGGAACAACACCTTGCACATTAGTAATAAAAATATAAAAGAGAGCAAAGGAAAGTCAATTGACTTCATTTATAAATAACGTTCTTTTGCTTTTCATAGTAGTTTTGAAGAGTAATGTCTTGAATCATAAGCCACTCGTGTATGGTTCATGTTGAGAATCAAGCTCAACTTGTGTGAACATGTGCTTATGAAGAAAAGGACGATGTGTTAAAAAGTGTGTGAAAACACTTTATTGTAGTCCGTGTAGTTGTCGAGTGTTAATGTAGTCAAAGAATATTAGATATTCTTATGACAAAATCGTGTTCAAGTGGATATCTTGGTTAGATTCCACCAACACATTTAATATGGCAGTCTCTTGAGGACTTGTATATAAAACCCCCTTTGCCCATTCTGTTTTGTCGATGATCTTTAGATAATTAATATAGCTCTCTTAAGTGCATAAACTGTCATCCCCCTACTGTGTGTTTTCTTATTTTTCTGGTTATTCTCTGTAATTCCTTCTCTTGCTTATACATTCACTCTCTCTCTCTCACACACACTACGCTTCTAAATACTAAACTCTACTAGAGTTAGATTCTTTACGGTTCACGACTAATAGCTTAATTATATATTAGCCAAACAAATGATATGCTATAAGCAATATAGTTAGCTTTCTTAAAGACTTGGATCAAGATTACAACTTGTGGGTTTCATAAGCAATTGGCAATGGTTCAGTTTGGAATCTCAAACTCATTTAAAAAAATTGAAAACCAAATCAAACTACAAAACGTATAGAACTGAAAATTTTAACCCATAAATCCTTTATAAATGAATTGTATTTCAAATGAAATTGTTTAAACCATTTAGATAATAATTTGCATAAAATTAAAATTGAAAATCATCAACCTTTGAAGTGTGGCAATAAGCCATTCTAGATTTTAAACTAATTCCCATCATAATTATCCGATTACAATGGCAACCTTTCATCCATAACCTTTCAATGTGTGAGTCTATCATAAAACAATGACAGAATCTCACATTGAAAAATAGTGTATTGCTAGTTCTCTATATGTTAATGCCATTAAATGTACAAGACTCTGGTGACATTAAAATTCCACAAATGAGAAGTTGCATTTCCTACACCACCATACCACACCTCATTGCATGTGGGTACATGTCCTATAAAACTATCCCCATCTTTGATGTCATATATGCAATGTTTTTAATCTTAAGATATTATATCACTGTAGCTTCCATCATTTTCAGGCTGGATTTGAGCTTCAGTGCTGTGAAGGTATTTCCCAAGATTTAGATAGCACACTAGGAAATGAAGACTGCTAAGTATTTGTATTCAGAAAAATGGTTACTGATGATTTGGTTAGCTTATTAAGGCTATAGACCAATGATATGGTTTCTTGGAGCATTATACAACGTGCTACACTTCCATGAAAAGCTAACCTGGGAAAAAATGACATTTCTATTTCAATCATGAACACATCGTCTTGTGGATCATTGCAGCTTGATAATCTATGTCTTTCAAAAAAATTCAAGGTGGAGGTGATTCATGGAATATCTATTGGTTAATTCATTTCTTTCCATACATGTCTATGATTAATATATGCCATAGAGCATAAAGGGATGTCAATGATAAGAGTCCTGCTATATAATTGCATTTCGGGACACTGATAATCTTCCCATTGCACTTGGTCCACAATATCCCCACTCGAATCAAGTCTAATTTGGATAATTCTTTTAGCTCACCTCTTACTGATGACACATGCACTGCAACAATCTGCAAAACCATACAATTCCATCTGGATGTATATGTACTTTACCCACAACATGCTGCTTCTTAACTGTACAAACACGATCTATTTCTCTCACCAACTCACTTCAATAGTCTTAGTCAAAAAAGTCTCAACCATACCAATTGCAAAACCACTTTATTTTGAACATGTGGTAAAAGCTCTGAGCTGTATTATGCACACAGGATTAATCCTCTGTCAAGAGAAGATTATTCCAAAGTTCATTTGACATTTGATATCATACTGTACCATCGATCCCTAGAATAAAACACTTATTTCGAGTTTTGGGTTGAAGGATCCTTTGTATCTTTATTGCCATTTTCTCTGGTCTTTTTCTCGTTACCCGCAACCTTCACAGCAGCTTTCATAAGAGTGCTTGGATATAACACTTTTCGTAGTTTTGAAATTGACCACGCCGTGGTCAAGAATCCTCCAGCAGTGCTCAATCCCTCCTGTGTCAACTGCCCTGCCTCATTTCCATACCTTCAAACCATAAAAACATAAAACATGAGGGAATAGTTCACATATAGAAAACACTTGTGAACCATTCAATAGCATTTGTAACCTAAGAATTTCCTTGCATAGAAACTAACAGGGGTCCCAGAGATTGATTTAAGTTGTTACCTTTGTGAAACTAATCCGGTGGTAGCAACAGATGTCGTGGTTAATACATTCTTTCCCGCTATCTCTAAAGCATCAAATATTTTCCCTGCAAAGAATTCATCTCTAGTTTAGAAGCTTCATGCCAACAACAGTTGGAAAGACAAAGTGAAATAAAAAAAGGGTTAAAAGAGAGCAAAAGAAGAGTTCTTACCAAAACTATCCAATGAAGCTATTGCAATCTGACCAGGAAGAAGATTGAAAAGCTTCTGTCCAACCTTTGATGTGACAAGTGGTCTTGCTATGAATGCTGCAGCTTTCAAAAATCCAGAGAGTACACCAGCAGAAACTTGCTCACACATTGCTGATATCTTTTTTGCCCTGAAATAGATGGATACCTCAGAGCAAAGAAATCAAAGACAAAAAGCCATGTGGTGGCTCCCCTTGAAACAGTTCATGATATTGCATGGCTAAGCCAAGACAATGTCACACATCAAATAGGATCATGCTACTCACAATCATTGTTTTTTCAAAACCATAGTTGTATTATCAGAATATACCAACTAATAACATTGAATTTTTTTTTGGGTCAAAACATTGCAAAAAATCCAATAGAATCCTGCTATTATTCCCATCACAATTGTAGTGTTGTGTGAACTATACCCAATTATTAACATTGATATTAGTGCTTGGGTCAAGCCATAGTTACAAATTCAATTTTATTAAGGTATTTTCCATCATAACTGTGTTTCAAAATCGTGGCATCATAATATTGTGAATTGTACAACTGTTAAAAAATTCAATTGTATGATTATATTCTCCATAGTAATCCTTTACTTTCTGACAATAGTAAAGGAATATAATTAAGTTGGAATTTCTGATAGATTGCTTGAAGCCCTACCCCTCCACTGTGTTTTTGTGTTGATGAGTGATTAGTTAATCGTTCATTAAATAACTTTTAGCGGCAATTATGACTCAACTGCCTGAGTGAAAAGCCGCCATCTGTGAACTAATCTAGTGATTTAATTACATAAGTGGTACTCTAGAGCACCTTCATTTCTTGCTTGGCACTAACCAATGTTGTAAAATACATAGCATAAAATACGCGTACAATACGTATTCTAAGTATTCTAACTTTTTAAAAAAAATACTTAGAATACGTATTTTATAGATAAAAGTACGTTAAATACGTTAAATACTTAGAATACGTGTAGAATACTTGTAAAATATGTTAGCATTTCCAAAATTGGTCATCGACAACAATGACAAATCCTTCAGGAGGATGGAATGTCATAACATATGTTAGCATTTCCAAAATTGGTCATCGACAACAATGACAAATCCTTCAGGAGGATGGAATGTCATGACCAAAAGTTTCATGGGAAACATTCCAAGCTGTCCCTAGGGGTGGGTATGAACACACAACTGTAATATTGTGTGGCCAAGGGGGTGAACAACTGTAATGTTGTGTGACCAAAAGTTTTATGGGAAACAAATCTGTAATGGAATGGAAGTACAGATAGGGTGATGAACACATTATCTCCTCTCCATCATCCTTGTTTATATAAAACCCATGTAAAACGATCCCCAAGGAGGAGAGGAATATAAGTAAGTTAGCATTTCTAACGTATTGTTGAAGCTCTTACTCTCTGTTGTCCCTTACTGTTAATTATGTGATCACCTAATCATTAATTAAATAAGTTTCATCGATAATTACAGGCTAGCTTCATAAGTGGTTATAAAGTGCCTTCCATCTTTGCCCAGTGCTAGCCCCGCTAGCAGTCTGAGTATAACAGTTATCGGTCTACCACAATCTTCCCAAGAGGAAGTACTGTTGCCCCAAAATGTGGTCCCTATGGTCAGCCAAAGGGGACTCCTGTGATTGGCATCTACAATCACAACCCACAATAACATACCAATTGGTTCTAGTCAGTATTGTGGCCTTCTTCACCACAATTATGCTCTTTCCAATGAACACATTTAGGATCTAACATATACAGTTGTGCCGTTAACAAATCCATCAAACACCATTCTCAATCAACTTTATGCTGATATTATCAAGGGGAAAATACCAAAATACCCATTTGTTACACATATGACCAGAAATGAACCGCTCAAAAACCACGCTCAAGTTCATGCCAGCATTATTTAGGGGAAAACATTAAAATAAATATAACTTCAACACAAATTGACAGGAATACCCCATACATTTTTAATGTTCCACATACTTCTATTTTTTTCATTACCAAATTATCCCTACTTTATTTCTGACGAACAACACTCATAATCGGATTATTATGAACAGTATTATGAGCTCTATACCAACCCTTACAATCAGGTTACTATGAGCAGTATTCTGATGGTTACATTATGACAATAATACAGTTCATTATATAAACAGCATATTGTGAGGGTTAATTAAAAACCTTAGACTTAATACCACTCATCATAATTCTATATATTAATTAATGTTAATTCTTTTTCATTTGATCGACATTTTAAATTGAAAACAGCAAGCAATTTTTCAATGAGCAAAATAAACCAACCTTTTCATTCTTTCCATTGTGGCTGGGCTAACTTGGGTTGGAGAATCTTTGGCCTTCACCCTTCCTTTCATATAGAGATTTCCTTTCTCTAGCTGTGCAACAGTTGCATCACTACACCAAAATATGCCCCTGATAACATGGCCAGCACCAGAAGCAATAGCCCTAGCTATACCAGAGCTGTAATCCTCAACATTGGGAGCTAACAATGTCCAATACTCGGCTGACCCATCTTCCAACGGGTACCCACGAAACCCTAAAGATAGCTTTTCACCTAAATCTTGCTCTTTTCTCTCTCTTCCTTTCTCCTCTCCTTCTTCTCCGTTGCTTTCCACAGAAATCTCACCATTGCCCAGAGTAACTTGTGGGGCGCTGAAATGGCTATATTGAATAAGCATGTCGTCCAAGAGGACCAAAGAGGCGGTATCAGAGCTAGGCCTGAAAGTAATACCATAGTGCAGAACCTCCTCCGATAAGTCATTTCTGAATTCCTCTAAATTAGATACCTTACCTGATATCCTATTTCCAGATTCCTCCTCTGAAGAAGATGTTCTGCACGCCGCTTCAACCTCAGGTGGGACTAATATAGAGAAAAAGTAATGCAAAGGATCTAGTTTAACTGAAGATTGGTCTTTCGTTAGAGGCCATTGGAGGTCTTTCCCCACTCGGGCAAAGACTGCGATCCCATTGCCACCCTGGGTTAGGCGAACAAGAGAGAAATCGCCCGTGGAGAGAAGGAGACTGTTGTCTCTATCGATGAGATGAGCTATGGCGTCGGGAATGTTTACAAGGATGGTCTCTGATGCTTCAACAGGGGAGAGAAGAGGAGCTTTGGATAGATCTTCCGCTATGGCATCTACCGAGACAGGATCGGGGTACTGTAGAAGAGATCGAGGATCGAGAGTGGTGGGAAGCTGAGGTCCAGAAGGGGTGAGAGAAGGGTATGTGAGTGGAGGATCCATGGAAGGAAGGAAGCTAGAAAAAACAGTCACGCAAAGAAGGAGGAGAAAGAGCCCAAAAAAAAAAGAAGGAATCTGATTCTGAGATGGAGAAGTAAAACCCTAATTCTGAGATGGAGAAGGAAACCCTAACCCTAATTCTGAGATGTGGCAGGAAGAGAAATGTCGGGAGGAGCGGTGACACAGAGAGAGAGAGAGAGAGAGAGAGAGAGAGAGAGAGCGGCAGAATCAGAGAAACAGAGAGACGATGACGTGGCAAAACCCGCATTGGGCTCTTATTCCACGTGGCAGGATTTTAGAAATTTATTTATTTAAATTACATTTATTTATATTTATGTGTCTTTGGTCGGACGGCAAAATCAATAACATGCATTCATACATACATTGACACATACATACATACATACATACATACATACATACACACATATACATTCATACATACATACATACATACATACATACATACATACATACACACATATACATTCATACATACATTCATACATACATACATGACACATACATACACACACACATATACATAGATTGACGGATGCGTGATATTCGACAATACAAAATGACCCCAGGAATATTACATTGAACCATTCGTTTTTATTATATTTACTTAATAAAAATGATTTAATTTACTACAAAAAGAATTAATTCACTAAAATATTAATTAATTCACTACTCATGAACTAATTTACTAAAAGTATTAATTAATTAATTAAAGTTCCTAATTCCAGCCAAAATTAGGGTTTTAGGAATTAAAATATTAATTAACCCACTAATAATGAATTAAATTACTAAAACATTAATTAATTTCAGACAAATTTAGGGTTTTAGCAAAACCGTAGGTTTGGAGGCCGAGAACAATATGTAGGTGTCACTCAGAGGATGAGGGGGAGGCGAGGATGCAGGCTGAGAAGAAGAAATATGGTCAAAATTAGGGTTTCGACTGGAATTAGGGTTTTTGCCCGAAACCCTAATTTTTAGGCAGAGAACAAGATGCAAGGGGAGGCGAGGGTGTAAGCATCACGGACAAGATGCAGGGTGCGGCCTCTTCGCTGATTGTTCTGTGTTGCTCGCTTACAGTAGCTAGCATTAAAAAAAGCGATTTCTTTTTCATAAAAAAGTTAAAAAAAGAAAAAAACGAATACTGTTGCCCGTTATCTATATTTGTGTTCGCATTCGTATGCATTCGTTGGGGAGGCCCCACGAATGTGAATATGTCAATCAATGCATAGATACATACACACATATTGATGTGTCTATTAGCTACCAAATCATAAATAGGGCTAGCGATGGAATCATGGCCACGGACAATGCAGGTAACTCAATTGATAGAGCGTCCGATCTGCATCGTCCCATTTGGAAAAAAAAATATGCGATAAAAAAAGTTGTCAGAGGTCATCCAAATTTGATCCTTGGTCGGCCAACCCTGTTAGTAGTCGCCCAACTGCCTATTGTGATCGCCCAACCTACCTATTGTGGTCGCCCAACCTTCCTATTGTGGTCACCCAACCTACCTAATGTGGTCGCCCAACCTACCAACCAAGTTTGGTTGCCCAACCAAGTTTAATTGTGGTCACCCAACCGACGTGTGGTCACCCAACCCATAAGTATTATGGTTGCCCAACCAAGCAATTCAAGTCACCCAACTACATGTATCCCCAACCAAGTTTGGTCGCCCAACCAAGCAATTCAAGTCGCCCACCCGCATGTATCCCCAACCAAGTTTGGTCGCCCAACCAAGCAATTCAGGTCGCCCAACCACATGTATCCCCAACCAAGTTTGGTCGCCCAACCCATTAAGTATTGTGGTCGCCCAACCAAGCAATTCAGGTTGCCCAACCAAGTTTGGTCGCCCAACCGATGTGTATAAAACCTTGAAATCGGCTATCATTTTCTCACATTTTTTCAAACGAGATTGTTAGGGTTTTTTGCCGATAATGGTTTCAAGCAGCCTGTCATCAACTACATCCATTTGCCACTTTTGCTATCGTCACCCATTTATTTCCCATCTGCCCAATGTTTCTACTTTTTTTGCAAATTGTTTTTGGTGTAGATCATATTTTTCATGTCAAGGGTTTAGGGTTAATTGATTATTGATTATTTAGGGTTTTGGTTGATCATTGATCATTGAGAGGTTCCGAACTTGTTGTATAGGGTTGGGCGAGATGCACGATGGAACAAGGCCCGTGCATGTATCATGGCTAAGTCTTGCCATAAAAATGGTATCTCAAGAAATGCGACATGGAAACACACTTACGCAAGACACATGGCATTGACATAGTGCTACCACCAGGGATGAGGATAGAGGAGGATACCCTAGGGGTGTGCTTCAACAACTATGAGCACCAGAGATCGCTAAAACATTTCATGGACCCTGAAATCAAGTACCACAAAAATCGGCAATCATACATCCAGAAGTTGAAGGTTAGGGCCGTTTTTGAGGTTCAACTCCATTCCCGTTGAACTCTGACGGATCACCGATGCAAAGTTCACTACGAGATTTATGTAGCATGAGATGGCCATCTACAACTCCAAAAAGGATGAACAGATGGAAATGTTGAAGAAGAATATTGCATCCAGATTGGATTCTTATGTAAGTATGAACCTTTCATGCTTTTTTAGTGTTGGAGGGTTAAATCTTTGGATTATGTCATATTTGGTGAAGTAGTGTAAAAAAGCGGGCTTATCCACCAAAGAGGGTGGTGTGTCAACCAATACACAAGAGGCATAACATCCATCAGATGTATCCACACCACCTAGACAGAGACAACCCAAAATGCAAGTTAGGCGGAAGGAGGTGGAGTTGGTGATAGATACTCTCCCATTAACATCATATTCAGATAACACATCACCGAATGTGGCCACGGTAAATATGGAAGCACCAATGCCATCAGATCGTGGATCCAAACACTGAGCAAATAGTTTGCCAAGTTTTTTATTTGTGGAATACAATTTGTAAACTTTCAGATTTAAGGGTGGCTTGAGTCAAATTGCATGCATGTTTCTTTGAAACTATTGAGCGGCAAGCTCAACCGGATCCGGATCGGCATCCGGAAGGATGAAACCGGATCGGTGAGACGGATTGGCGAGCCGGTGAGTTGGGGAGCCGGTTAGCTGGATCCATCAGTAACCGGAAGCCTAGTAGCAGTTAGACTACTAGGAAGTTAATAGTCTCGTAGTCAGTGCCAGATGCTCGAGTGAGCATTGAAGTACGCGGTACTTCTGTCATTCCTCTCAGGACTTGTATAAATAGTGATGTTGAGCATGTTTCATGTACAGAGAACTATTATTGTTTTGTAATATAATTATGTTGTTCTGCTCTTTCTCTGTCTCTCCCGCGTATGTAAAACTTTCCATTAAACTTGCGTGTTTTCTGTGTTTGTTTTCTATTGCTTCCACACATAATCTTTTTCATGGTATCAGAGCGTGAGGGTTGAAGACCTCTACAACTGACATTTGCTTTCTCAAGAAAAACCCTACAAGTTGTGAGAATAGAACAATAGACGAAAAATAAAATAAAATGGACAGAGGTATGGCAAGTTCACTTCCTATAGAGAAGCTCAACCAGAGCAACTATGCGTCCTGGTCATACAAAATGCACCAGTACCTACTGAGGCATGGGTATTGGAGTTTCGTGGAAGGAACGAATGAGGTAGCACCAGAGCCTGGACACAAGGACTTCCCGGTATGGGAGCAAGGGGCGAGCCAAGTATTATACTGCCTCGCGTCCTGTGTGCACGACCAGATGCTCGGCTACATCAGGGATGCAAAGACGCCAAAGGAGGCCTGGGAAAATCTGCGTAAGATTTTCGCCGCAAGTACCACAACCCGTAAGTTGCAGCTCCAACAAGAGTTGAACAACATCCGACAAAGAGATATGTCGGTTATGGACTACACCAAAATAAAGGAGATTTGCGACGCACTCGGGTCCATCAACGTGATGGTGGACGAAGACGAAATGGTACAAATATGCCTTGGTGGTCTAGCGCAAAGGCAAGGGCCAATCCGGACAACAATCTACACCCGGGAGAAACCACTGACCTTCTTTGACTTGCAATCGATGCTGATGGTCGAAGAAAACCACGCGAGTGGGTCTAGGACCACTCAATCGGACAACCGGATGATGTACACGGAGGCGGATAAGCCCCGTGGGCGTGGGGGATGAGGTGGGTCGGCACGCACTGGAGGCGGCCGACAAGAGCAGGAAAGAAGGCACAGAGAACGTGCCGACAACAGTTCTGGGACTTCCACAAGCAGGGGGAGTCAAGGCGGCACCGGATGCCGACAAGATAAACCCGCCACAGAATGCTGGTATTGTGGTAAAAAGGGCCACCGAGAAAGCGAGTGTTGGAAGAAGCGCGCCGATTCAGACAGATCTGGATCCGGCAAAACCGGTCGGGAAAACCGACAAAGCTCGCACTACGCGCAATGATCGAAAGGATCCGGAACCAGGAAGACCGATAAGGGGTCAGCCTTGGTGATGAAGCACGAGGCAAATTCAATGAAAAAGACCACTTCCAAATCAAAGGAAGTATGGTATGTTGATTCTGGTGCGTCGAATCACATGACAAGCCACAAAGAGTGGTTCTCCTTCCTGGAGAAACCGGAACAACCGAGAGTTATCGAAATCGGAGACGACACTCCTCACCCAATCGTGCATGTCGGAGAAGTCCCTTTGAGCCACGTTGGACAGAGGGGGAAGTTGATGAACGTATTACACATTTCGACTATCACTAAGAACCTGGTGTCAGTCGGTCAGATCGTTGACCATGGGATGCAGGTACAGTTTACGCACCTTGGGTGCTTCATCCAGGAAGAGGGCCAAATCATTGCGCAAGGGCGCAGAGACGGGAGGATGTTCATCCTTAACACCAATGACGTTGGCACCGCTTTGTTCGCCAAAGGACAGAAGGTCGAATCGGACATCGACCTGTGGCACAAGCGGATCGGCCACGTCAATTATCGGAGGCTTCAAGACTTGCAAATGAAACAAGTTGTTTTCGGTTTGCCGAAGTTCGGTGGCCGGAAGGCCCAAGTATGTGAAGCCTGCCAACTCGGGAAGCAACACCGGCTTCCATTCCCCACCGAACGAAATCGTAGCCATAACAAGCTCGACCTTATTCATTCGGATGTATGGGGACCGACATAGAACGTGAGTCTTGGCTGGAGTCGATATTTCGTCTCCTTCATCGACGACTACAACTGGCACACATGGATCTACCTCATTGAGTGGAAGAGCGAAGTCTTTGACTGTTTCCGGAACCTCCAAAGCATGGTGGAGAGGGAATCGGAGAGGAAGATCAAGTGCATGTGGTCGGACGGCGGAAAAGAATATTTTTCCGGCCAATTCAACAGTTATCTGCAGCAAATAGGAATTCGGCGAGAGTTCAGCTGTAGATACACACCGGAACATAATGGTGTAGCCGAGAGGAAGAATCGGTTGCTTTTCGACGCGGCAAGGGCGATGCTGGAGGAGAAGAGCATGCCCCATTTCTACTGGGCGGAGGCGGTCCAGACGGCCATCTACATCCAAAACCGGATCGGTGACAAGGTGTTCGCGCATGAGCTATTTTTCGGGCGCAAGACGAATTTGCGACACCTTCGGATATTCGGTAGCATTGCATATGTGCATGTACCAGATGAAAAGCGGAGGAAGTTGGATGCAAAGTCGGAGAAATGCATACTAATCGGTTACTCGCATGAGCAAAAGGGGTATAAATGTTACAACCCCTGGACGAAGCAGGTCCGGGTTAGCCGGGATGTTGAGTTTGATGAGATGGCATCATGGTATGCCTTACCGATTCCGACTTCCGACCCCGACCCGATACCAGAGGATGAGGCTAGTGAGCCTGAACCGGTCCAGTTAGAAGATGAGGACGTCGACACTCTAGAAGAGAGTCCGATCTCATTTCGGTTAAGTGGACCGAATGAGTGGCTGAGTCGAGATGACCAATCGGATGAGGAACCGGCGAGTAGTGAAGACTCTGTCGTGCTCTCCCCACACAAGGAACCAAGGAGACGGTTCACGCGCAAAGAAAAGGGGAAGAAGAAGATGCCAGATTATGAAATGAGTAATAATGAGTAGGATCGGAGCGGATCTGACTCCGGTATGAAAGAAGGTGGATCTTCGGCAACAAAGACCGAGCCGGCCAAGAAGGGCCTCAAACCGGGTAACGGTGGTTTACACCGGGTATGGATACAATGAGTACATGGTGCATCACTATGCGTACATGACCAAGGTGGTGGAAGTGCGTGAGCCAGAGACCTACGTAGAAGCGGCAAGGGACACAAATTAGCGTGCCGCTATGGAGGAAGAGATGCGGGCACTTGATGCCAACGATACATGGAACCTGGTTGACCCTCCTCGTAACTGTAAACCGATCGGATGCAAGTGGGTGTACAAGGTAAAGTACAACGCCGACGGTTCAGTTAACCGGTACAAGGCCCGGTTACTAGCAAAGGGATATGCGCAGACCCACGGAATCGACTACGACGAGACCTTCGCTCCGGTAGCGAAGATGGTGATGGTTCGTGTGGTGCTAGCGGTTGCTGCGGCAAGGGGGTGGCATCTTCACCAAATGGACGTGAAGAATGCATTTCTTCAAGGCGATCTTGAAGAAGAGGTCTTTATGACCCAATCCCCTGGTTTCCAGTTAGGGATGAACAAGTTGATGGTATGTCGGCTGAAGAAGTCACTTTATGGCCTAAAGCAAGCCCCCCGAGCTTGGAATGCGAAGATCACGCATCGGTTGCGTAAGATGGGGTTTTTGGCCTCCAAGTCTGACTCTTCGTTGTTCATTCGGCAAGGTTCGGACGGTCCGATATGCATCTTGTTGTATGTTGATGATCTAGTCATCATCGGACCCGGACTCGATGAAATCAGCCGAGTTAAGTCCCATCTGTCGAATGCATTTGAGATGAAGGACCTAGGGGACCTTCACTACTTCCTTGGGATCGAGGTGATTTGAACCCTCGACGACATATTGCTCTCACAGAGACACTATGTGTTGAATATGTTGTACAAGTTCGGCATGACAGAATGCCGACCTATTTCTACAACCCTGGACCGGAACCAGAAGCTCTGTCCCAACTCCGGACCGGCCTGCGATGAGAAATGGTTCCGACAAATTGTCGGAAGCCTTATATATTTGACCATCACCCGACCCGACATCAGCTATCCAGTCGGTGTGATTAGCCAATTCATGCAGAAGCTGACCGTAGAGCATCTTCAGTGCGCGCACCGAATACTGCGGTATGTGAGCAGCACGAAGGACCGAGGACTGTTATACCGGCGAGGTATGACCAAAGAGCTAGTCGATTACACGGATGCCGACTGGGCCGACGATGCATCAGATCGCCGTTCAACTTCCGGCTATATGTTTTCCCTTGGTAGCGCGGCTGTTGCGTGGAGCAGCAAAAAGCAGCCAACAGTGGCTCTGTCGAGCATTGAGGCTGAATACCGGGGCGCTACCGTTGCCACCTGTGAAGCCATTTGGCTCCGGCGACTGCTGCAAGACCTGCAGATCGAGGTGCCGACCCCGATCCTGATCTATTGCGACAACATAAGCAGCATGCAGCTCGCCAAGAACCTTGTATTCCATGCTCGCACAAAGCACATCGAAGTGCACTACCACTTCGTGCGTGAGCGTGTCCTGAGCGGTGAAGTCGAACTTCCGTATGTTCATACGGATCGACAAGTTGCCGACATCTTCACCAAACCTCTCGGATCGGACAACTTGCAACACTTCACCGAAATGCTTGGTGTTCAGCATCTCGACGTGCCACACTTGAGGGGGAGAACAGGCAAAGACACTGGAATGGGCAAAGGCAAAGAAACTGCATATTGCGCTTGCGCCGATGAGGGAAGAACCGACAAAGGGGGAGACAAGAAGAAGAAAGGAGTCGAGTTGGCAAAGGAAGTTTACACATCCGAACAAGTCGGAACAAGTGGCAGCGGCGGTAGAGTCAAGAAGGACAGAGCCGACCGGAAGAAGAAGGCCAAGACCCGGACATGGTCCGATGTGGTGAAGGGCCTGGAACCGGAAGACGAATCGGGAGCAACCGATTCGGACAAGAGCTGGAACGAATTGAAGACAACCGATTCGGTTCGACAAACGGATTTGGAAGAATCGGATCAATTCAAGGCCAAAGGACGAGATGGCAGCAAAAGTCGACGCCAACAAGAAGGAATCGGTGGGTCGACAAGCGCCAAAGTCACAACAGCAAGGGAGCTGATTTGGACCTATTGAGCAGACAAGGTGACCGAGGAGGTCGAGATGCGCAGAAACAGAAGGGTCGTGGCAAACGAGACCGGACTGGACAAGGAGCGCGAGCAAGGCGGAGTGATGCCAAAAGGAGCCAGGTGGAAGGACCGGCTGCCATGGAGACTGACACTACGATCCGACCTCAAGTTGAGCTTGAGGGGGAGAGTTGAGCGACAAGCTCAACCAGATCCGGATCGGTTGAACAAGCCTGAGTCGGATCGGCGAGCCGGTGAGCTGGGGAGCCGGTTAGCTGGATCCATCAGTAACCGGAAGCCTAGTAGCAGCTAGACTACTAGGGAGTTAATAGTCTCATAGTCAGTGCCAGACGCTCAAGTGAGCATTGAAGTACGCGGTACTTCTGTCAGTCTTCTCAGGACTTGTATAAATAGTGTTGTTGAGCACGTTTCATGTACAAAGAACTATTATTGTTTTGTAATATAATTATGTTGTTCTGCTCTTTCTCTGTCTCTCCCGCGTACTGTAAAGCTTTCCATTAAACCTACGTGTTTTCTGTGTTCGTTTTCTATTGCTTCCGCACATAATCTTTTTCAGAAACAAGTACCAGCTTGCATGCCGAAGGATCAATCTCACCTTTGACATTGTGGGGTCAAATCTTCAGATAATGTGCAAGGATGGAGAAATGGCATCCACATGGACCATGTCATTATTCACCATGTGGATGGAGTACTCGCTGCCCCATGAGGTGTTAGAACGGTTCACCATAGTCGACCCCTTTGGGTGCAGCTACACAAGAAAATGGTGAAGGTGCAAGAGATCCTCGAACGTGTGGCCGAGCGTGATTTCATCTTCATTCTGATTGTGGTATCGGGCCATTGGGTGTTGTGGACAAAGATGTGGCAGAAAGTTTCTATGCTAACCAACACAATAGTCTTCTGTGATCCACTGAACAACGAGGTGACAGACACTATGTGGAGTCTTGTCGATATCGTGATTCAAACAATTTCTAGTGCAACAGGAGACCACCGCATTGTGTTGGAGGGTAGACATCACATAATGCATATCCCAACTCAACCAAATGGTTCGGATTGTGGCTTTTATTTGATGAAGACTATACAGATGTTGATCGAGGAGATTTTACGAGGATGGATATCTCCAGATTTTGTAAGTGTGATTGCAAATGGATGTCTCAAGGTTTTTATGTCAAGTGTTGTCTCAAGTTTTTGATGTCAAGTGTTGTCTCAAGTTTTTGATGTCAAGTAGTACTCAAGTTTTTGTTGGATCTCAAGTTTTGGTTGTTTATCTCAAGTTTTTGGATGTCAAGTAGTACTCAAGTTTTTGTTCGATCTCAAGTTTTTGAGGTCAAGTGTTGTCTCGAGTTTTTGTTGTTCATCTCATGTTTTTGATGTCAAGTAGTACTCAAGTTTTCGTTGGATCTCAAACTGTTTTTTAATCAGGTCGCCCAACCTGTTACGGTGGTCGCCCAACTTGCAACGGTCAGAGTTGGGCGACCAAATGTGGTTGGGCGACCGAGGTGTCAAAGTTGGGATACCTCTGACAACCTTTTTTTTTGTGTGTTCTTATTTATCCAAATCAGACAGTGCAGATCACACTTGCCATCAGCCGAGGGATCTTCACCATCTGTGACCATGATTCCTTCACCAACCCTATTTATGATTTGGTAGCGGATAGACACAAGCCATAAATACACACACATAGTTTTATCATGCTTGGTTAATAATAAAAGCACCAACACTATTGCCCTCTACTTTTAATTCACATTCCTCACGTTAATAAAATTTCTCAAACATAATTAAAGAGGCGAATCGAAAATGATCCCCTCCTATATTTCGCGTTGCTTTCTTTGCTTCTTGAAAAACTTTCCAAATATCACCATTGTATTACAATAGGTTGCCTCTTTATCGAGGCAATGATAATAAAGTTATAAAAACAATGGTGGTACTTCCAATGAATAAATTTGAGGTTTTGGTGACACTAGAAGAGCTATGCAAGTTATTCGGATGTATTTGGTGAATGTTACTAGGAGATGATGGATGTGGATTTTGAGTAGAAGGAGAAGAATGTATGTCATCTTGAACTAACCCAAGGTCATAAGCCCTACTTCCATCCGGTTTAAAGAGGCCATAATTCCGTTCTGATGAAGGGCCCGGCTTGGAGTTCTCATTGAATAATGCAAATATATACACCTCAAGGGGGAGATGAGGTTGCAGTGGAGTACCTAAACGCGACACCAAGTGCTTTATGAGATTCGAATTATAGGTTTGTGCATTTAGTTGTTGAGCACCAGGCTCATTAGGATCACCAAATGATGGCCACCCAGTTTCAGTAACAATTACAGGGACATTTGTGACACCTGAGCATGCCTTGATTGCGGAGTATACTGCATCCACCTGAGCAAAAATGGGCCAAATGATCATGTTTGTAAAAAAACAATCGTTGAAAGACAATTTGTAAACTTAGAAGCGATGGTGAAATGCATAATGTTTGATTAGTAAGAAAGTGTTACAAACACAATCATATGGAACCCTCTCATTGAAAAATACATGCTTACTATCAAATGACCTAAGAGATGATACATGTATTCACACAATCTCTTGCAATGCACATACAATATGAGCATTTGGGCATTGGGAACCCATAATGTGTGTATGTCTTGTTGTTCACACACGTGCATACTAGTATAGGATATGTAACGAGGACCTCATCAATTTTGCGACTTGCCTTTCTAAATTGTTTAGAGAACAAAAGTTTTTGTACAAGTATGAAAAATAGTCGAGCTCTTGTTATTAGAATATAATAGTATGAATTCTAAAAATAGTCAAGCTTTTCAATTAAAACTAATGGGATATAGTTGCATAAAAATAGTTGAGCATTTTCACTAGAAATAAGTGATCCTTTCATTTTACCGCTTTTAAAGGGTAATGCTATCCTATTTCCAAAGGAGACTCTTTAGGTGCAAGATCTCATACCAAAATTATGAATATGGGCAAATGCTAGTATGCATGATCTTCGTAGTACATGTTTGTTTTCCCTATAATCCAACATAGCATGAATGCTACATTGTAAACAACTTTACCACTACACCATTATGTTTATATATTCTAATTTAGATATTTGGAATATCTATGGATGAGTAAACATGTGAGACTTATTTTAAATCCCTCTCTAGAATCTCTTTTAAGGTTATTCACTATGATGTGCATCATTTACTATTAATGTAAAAATGGGGCTATTTCCATAAGTTTCTACCGGCATGACATAATATGGAGTGAATACCTGAGCGTCAAGCATGTTATAATAAAGATGGCCAGTGACAGGGTCAGGAAGCCCTTGATTGGGTTGAAAGAGAACATACGCCAATGGGATAGAGACGGGTTGTGCCCTATAGGCAAAGAAGGGGTATGCATTAATCATGAATGGTGCCCCTGTTTGTGCTAAGTACAATGCAAGTGGTCGCATGACAACATCTCTTATACTAGGTTCAAATGTTGCAGTTGAAGGTGGGAAAGATGGTGTTGCAAGAACTGACATTGCATGTGGTGTTGATACAACTATATGTGTTGCTAGTGGCCCAAGTGCTGCATGAACATTCATTATGGCAGGCATCAAGTCAGCAATAAGGCGAGCATCCCCGGTTGTAAGCACCTCATTTCCAACTGCAATGGCCTTAATCATTGGTGCCCAAGGTTCTATGTTTTGTTTAACCCATATCATTGCCACTTCAACATCATTGGCCAACCCATGTAATTCTTCATTGCCAACCCCCACAATGAAAGATATGCCTTTACCCATGAAATCCTTGAGGACAGTTGTGTTCACATTGTAGATCTTGGCCTTTGTGACACCCATCCCTACCATCAAGTCCCTTGCTTTATTTGGTGGTGGCAAGTTGTCTGCTACCATACCATAATTAATCCCCACCATTTCCATGTGATTTGCATTTACTAATCTTGTCATTGATCCTGTCATCCAACTCAACCATAATTTTTGTAATTAATATACCACAATTAATGTAAGTGTAATTCGTATAATTACAAAAAGATAGTGAAAATGTTGCCATTCTCAAACCACATTGTTTGCATTTGATATTCTTATCATTTTGTCATTCAAATCAGCCATTGTAATTATAAGTTACAACCTCGATAGAAGGTTAATTTATCCTAACCAAAATTTGAACTAGAATGCTATATTAATGATAATGCTAATATCCTAATGCCCATTACATACCAACAATCCATTACATCTTTTACACACTTAAGACATAAGCAATCATCCACTAATTGTTACATGCTTATATGTAATCATACCAAGTTAATGCATTGGCATTCTTAATTAAACATATGAATAGCCATTGACATGCTTATATACAATCAAATGTTAGTTTGACATAATAATATTAAGCACACAATAAATTTAGAACATGTCTCCAAAATGAATGACTTAGAATGTATTCACACTAATTGTAAAATGCAAAAAAAAAAAAGTGTGTGAATGTGGGTACATATAGCTTGAGAAAAATTATCATGTCAAAAAAATGCAAAATAGGCATACATGTGTTTTTTTTTCATACTTTCATTAAATTATTACACGCCTATAACAACTTGAAATATGCTACCCATGTTTAGAGAACATATATGCATATTTGCAAGACAATGCACATTGATACACACAAAAACAATTGACGTCAACACATTTTCCACAATTTAAATTTTCCATTTAAAATGCAATGCTAATCATCGCAGAATTGATATTCTATAAAATTGAGTGTGTAATAATTACTAATGACAAAGCGAAGACATCATTCTAGTCTTTATTTATAAGGGTTCTTACCTATTAACACCAAAAACATGAAATCTTGACTTCGCCACATCCCAACAGAGAAGGATGTTTGCTACAATTCATATAAGTATATATACCTATTTACATGTACCTCATCAAGTGGCTTTTTTGAGTTTAAAGTCATGTCGATCACTTTTGGAATATCTCTCTATCAAGGGATCCACAAGGCATATGAGAATATGTAAATATAATGTAAGCCACCTCGAGATGCATAGACATATTCTCTTACAATAGGATGGTATCCTCAAATAAAATTGTTTATTATTATCAAATGCAATTATCCTCACCGAAAAGGTCTATCATAACCAAGAAGATACATCGGAATATTGTGTCTCGTTCATTAGATTAAAAGGCAATAAGATTCTAAAATTCAAGAATCAAAGGTAGTGGACATGGATCAAATTTCAATAAAAACCATTTATCCATTGTTTGATAAATGTCACTCTATACCCTCCTTCCAATGATTGCTCTCGTTCACAAAGTTATTGCTTATAGATTCACAACGTCAAAACAATGGACTGAAAATGTCAAGTATAAATAGCTCATGGTGAAAACAACGCTATTGCACTTTCCAATAGGAAGAGTTTTTTTTTTTCCAAAAAAAAAACTACTTCCATTAGTTAAGCAATGTACAAAGGATAATTTACAACTCATATCTTACAGGACATCTTGCATGTCGAAGGAAAACAATATGTGTAGATGAAACAACAAAAAAAAACAACTCCAAAGCACCACATCATTCGATGTGTATAGCATTACTTGAACGCATATTCTCCACATGAGCCTCATACAAGCAGAATTCAGCATAGATGTCCTCCATTCACTCCTCATGGCAGCACCCATGTAGATGTTAGGTACACTTGGAGGGAACAGCCGCCGTGGTGGTTGATAATTCCACTTCACTTTACCATCCATTATCTGCAGCATCGACGAACAACACTATTGCATTAAAAAGATAATGTTAAAACAACACCATTGCATTAAAAAGATAATGTTAATAAAGTTATTATTTAAACATGTGTGTGAACAATTGATGTCTAGGCACAAATCCAATATGCAATTATATTATAACATTGCTTTTTTGCTTATCCTAATATGATTTGGGCGATCATCATCAATATGATAAACTACATTAGCACAACCATTCAACAATTTTAACATGTGTTGACCACATCTTGCGGGCACAAAGACATGGACAATCAACATAATAACTCGCACAACACTCAAATGCTTAATAATCAAATTGAAATGAAAAACACTTACTATTGATATACAAGAATAAGAATTCCCAAGTTCCGTTGGTTGAACACCAAATAAACACATTTCATGAGATGTTTTACTTTAGCTATGATTTCATTACCCAAAGAGGTAATAGGGAATGGTATGGAACAACGGGTTTGGCTATGCAGATTGTATACATCATTGGCATTTCCAACTTCCAAGTTTTCCACAACATTAAGGAGCACTATAAAGTCTTTTACAACATTGAAATTAACATTCTATCCAAAACACTAGTGAAGGTGGTATTATTGCCATTTACAATGCACTACATTGAATTGTTGTGATTCACTGAGCAAATTTCAGGGATTTAAGTATCAAATTGAATTGGTTAAATAATTTACATTTTTGTCCATAAAATTGTTGTTAAGTCCGTAAGCAATATTGCAGGTCGAAGAATCAAATGGACTTGGTTATGCCTACCATTGTTGCAACATGTAGTTTCACATGAGCTACGCATGTTATTTTTCAGTCATTAGACAACTATCAACGATTCAAGAGTTAATCCAACTTAAAATATGCTCATGCATAATTATTGTGTAGTTTTATGAAAGCCATAAATGTTACTTTATGAGTACTTGCCAATATACATACATGAATGAGTTTAATAATAGATCCTTTTTATTGAGTTGCAACAATCCTTGAGTGTCATTGGATGCACAAAACGTTTAAAATACAAGTGAGGTAGATTGATGGTGTAGGAGAGGACAAGGTTTAGACAAGGAGGGAGAGTTGTCGAAGGTTGAAAGGGAGAATATCATCGACAGAGCCATCCCAAAGTCGACGTGCGATCATGTGGTATGCCGCACTAGTTGGGTGGACATAATCCCAAAATACATGGTTTGACGCGTTTGAACAAAGGGAATCTATGAGAGGAAAGCAACTTGCTGCCCCTCCAAATTCTCCTAATCCGCAACATGCTGTCCTCGAATCATTAAACCCTTAGACACACAAAAAACCACAAAGAATTATCAAAATCACACAAATTGGCTTTGTTTAGAACGATTTTGATGGAAATATGCCCAAACGCTACAAAACTCATACATGAAAACACAACCATCATACCACATCAACCAAAATGTCAAATAGCAAAAGCTCTCACGTAGCTACCTTAGAAACAACATTTACACATCTAAAATCGGGATCCTTTCATAATGGAGGGCCGAAAAAGTCATCTTGGTGGAGCATATCACCACTTTATTCTCTCACCAAAAGAGGTGAAGACCCTCTACCTTTGTCCACATTTCTCTTGTAAAAACATATATGTTTTTACGAGAGACATAAGCTTAGAAAGATCCAAAATCACAATGTCTTTGTTTCCTTTGGAAATATGGACACCTTGTGTTTATACTCTTTTTTTTTAACTTATTAGCATGGGGAACCAAGACAGCGGGAGTAAAGAGAAACCTTTGTGGTTTCATACTTTCCTCTTGACAATTTGCTCAATTCATATAGGATGTTGAAATATATGATTCTAACGCAATGCAATTGTGATATTCTTATAAAGTAGTTGGTAGATGATGTGCAAGGATTTATATGCATGCACGTGATGGAGGGCGGAAAATGCCACCTTGGTGGAGCATAACTCCACTTTATTCTCTCCCCAAAAGAGGTGAAGACCTGCCTTTGTCCACATTTCTCTCGAAAGCTTATAAAGATCCAAATTCACAAAGTCTTTGTTTCCTTCGGAAATATGGACATCTTGTGTTTATACTCTCTTTTTTAACTTATAAGGATGGGGAACTAAGATGACAAGGGTAAAGAGAAACCCTTGTGGTTTCGTACTTTCCTCTCGACAATTTGCTCATTTAATACATGATGTTGAAATGTATGATTCTAACGCAATGCAATTGTGATATTCTTATAAAGTAGTTGGTTAATGATGTGCAAGGATTTATATGCATGCACATGTTTATATGTAAGTGTGCATGTTATTAGGATGGGGAACTAAGATGACGAGAGTAAAGAGAAACCCTTGTGGTTTCGTACTTTCCTCTTGACAATTTGCTCATTTAATACAAGATGTTGAAATGTATGATTCTAACTCAATGCAATTGTGATATTCTTATAGAGTAGTTGGTTGATGATGTGCAAGGATTTATATGCATGCACATGTTTATATGTAAGTGTGCATGTAGGCATGTATGAAGAGACACATGAGTACTTGTAATACATACCAAAGGACATTGGATTGCTAAGGATCTTGACAGCGAGATCATAAGCATTGGCATATAAAATGTGGGCATCTGAGAAATTGCTTGCTTGAAGAGATGTGATTGCATTGAGAAGGGCAACATTGTAGGATTGGATGGCATTGTTGAGGGGATTAGCGCATTGACCGTGTGACTTATATAGCATTGATGGCACACACCCCAAAGGTGGCACAGATACCACCAACATCTTTCTTGCTCCCAATTTATATAAGTTCTACACATGAGACATTAAACATCCATGATCACGTCATATGGTTAGAAAATATGAGTTTTGAACTCCACTGGAAAAGAATAAGGTACATTGATGATAATAAAGCCTTAATAGAACAATAAATGTGACATGAAACATGAAGAAATTGTGTTTACAAAACGACTTAATTGAACTAGAGAAATCCTTGGGTTAAATTGTTGTGCAAATTTGACAGGTATATTTGAATGGTCAATACCTGTAATTGGGACACGAATTGACTCAACAAGTTCGTTTGGAATGTGGGTGGAAATCCAACATCGTGAGGAGATAAAATGGAGCTTGCGTCATAGTAACTAAAGAAATCATTGCTTCCAGTGACAATTAGATGAAGGGACTTCGAAATTAGGAGGGAAGCTTGCTCTTGCCCAATCTTGGTGACAAGTCTTTGCTTCACGTCTTTAAAATTGTCAATTTGCTTCGATAATGGTATGCGTTGTCCCTAGGCAGCAATTCCAATAAAGGCACTATTAGGGAAATCGAGAAACATTTCATGTTTAACAAAATATGGCTAAACTATATTCCTCACTTGAACCATCTTGAGATGAATCCATGTTCAATGAACTTATACAATTAATATTTCACACATCATACATGTAAATGGAAAACAAGGCTAATATTTTGTTTCCTTCTTATGTTTACTCTTGGGGTCTTACATAAAATGCTCCAGTAGTATCTAGAATTCCCGAACCAGCCGACGCAAAGCATACTCCATGTAAAATGTTGTCTCCACAATAAAGGTAAGGGGGCACAAAAGGGAGCCCTAAGAAGATAGCTGCATGGGAAATGATAACCATGCATCTATTAGAATATCTCTGAGAACCCAATGCTATATTTATAGTGTATACGGAAAACAAACATTCTAAAATCTTCCGGCAATTGTTTTTTAACATATCTCCACATAAAACTAGATGTTCATGAAATTTGCATGCACATAAACCGAGCCACACACATTTTGCTAGGTTGGAAAGGAAGTTTTTCATGGGCACTCTAGTCCATTACCTCTCTAATAGGCCTTTGTTTAACGACGAAAGGTAGCTAATTCATCTACTATATCCCTAGAGGGCCCTTGTTTATCGACGAAAGGTAGCTAATTCATCTACCATATCCCTAATAGGCCCTTGTTTAATAATGAAACGTAGCTAATGTGCTACTCTAGCCTTAGTTAACCTTTACTAACAACAAACGGGTCTATACTCGCGTTAATTAACCCCTAAAGGGGATTGTAGCCCTAATTAACCCCTACTTTTGCCTTCCAAGTAGCCCCCTAGTAACAACAATAGCTAATGTGCCTAGTCTAGCTCAATTGTTAAAACACAAAATTGTAATTGTAATAAAGTTGTAACAAATTCATCGGGGGGAGGGGAACTGATTGGACGGAAGGAACGATGCACGACCCCATGAGACACGATGGCTTATCTTCTTCTTTTTTGTATTTACCGAGATAATCGACCGCAAGGAGGCCATCGCAGAAGCGTCCGGTGGGGACGCGGTCGACAAAGTTCTTGCCGTAAGGGTAGAAGTCGGCGCGGGCGAGTGTGAAAAGCCAGTTGTTGTTACCGGTGTCGGCGATCGAGTCTCCGAAGAGGAAGAGCGCGGGGATGTTGTTGGTACCAAGACTAGTGTCATCATCATCATCATTCTCTCGGACAATGCCGGATGCTTGCGGGCTCGGGCCGCCACACCATACCAAGGATGATAGGGTAATGGTGGAATACATGTAGGCCATGATCATAAGAAGGTGCACCATGTGAGTGGAAGAAGCCATTATGGGCTATTATTACAATTTACCAGAATTATTATATATTCCTCTGTCTCTGTCTCTCCTTCTCTCCTTACTCTGCAAGAGACTAGAAGTTGCTAACATTTAGTTACCTCTTGATCTCTTTCTTTGTCTCTCTCTCTCTCTCTCTCACTGGGTAGCTCACCCGTGACTCCTTTTTTTTTTTGACATATATCTCTTGGGCAAATCTATATGTATCACAAAAGTGTTCTTGTTTGGACACTCAATGCACACAAATAAGTTGGCTGCCCATCATGCCAACATACACACACACACACATTTGTTTTATTAGACAAGAACTCGGAACAACTTGTTGCTTTGCCGCCCATTTCCATTACCTTCTCCATCATGTCCTCGCATTTGGGCCCAATGCGGAGCCCGGGCCTTATTGTTGAAAGGGGATAGGCTAGTTGAGGACATTGCCATCTTCTTTGATACATAGAGAATAATATGAGGAATATACGAGCCCAATACAGAGCCTTGGCTTTAATGTTGAATTGGGGATAGGCCAATGTACTCATTGTGGACATCACCATCTTTTTTTATACTTAGAGAACAATATGAGTAATATATACCTAGATTTGTTTTCAACCATGAGCTACCCAAGTCATGCACTTCTCTAGAATTGGTCTTACTTCAGCTTCTTAATAGGAGTATGTTCGTAATTAATCCTTCATCTTGTGTGGTAGATATTGTTGTAAGGGCGTAGAAGACAAGTCTTCCTTTTGCCAAATACATAAGCTAATATTGGGAATCAGTTAGAGATTGAAAGAAAGAATTGGTATTGGAAAAAGTATGAATCATCTTTATCCATAACTACTAAATGTAAAGTACGACATAGTCATTGAACTGAAGGACCAATTTATGTATACCACTTAAGGTTATGTATATAAATAATGTCTCATAAGGTATATAGTTTATGTTCTTCTAACTCATAAATCTATAAATTTTGAATGCATTATTATGTTTTCTAAAGAGTATAATGGCATCTTTGTAATGGGTATACAACCTTTAGGCTTTAACCATATGTGGTGATTTTGACACTAGAAACAAAATGTGTACATAAAAAATCACATGAAAGCTTATGGCATCGTGAACATTCAAATATAATATAAGAATAGTAAAAATTGAGGTACATCCATTAGAACATTAGATCAATTGCAAGCATGGGTAAAAAATGCAAGATACAATTGGTATGGTATATACGATCTTTGTATGGCTCAAACCTTTACTTCAAACAAGTTACACCTTATGCTTTGCCCCTTCCTACTCACATTTATTTATTTATATGTAGTATCTCAATACACTTCTTTATGTCTAATCACAATTGAATCAATTGAGGTTTCTCTTTAAGCATTCTCCAAGTAAAATGACAATTCATTCCACTCATAACATGAAGGGATTAGCCAACACATTTGATGTGAGATTGATTAGTAAAAGGTTCAAGATTAAGCAGATACGTTTCACTCACTACATTTTTGTCACTATTTTCTCAGTTTGAGTCACATGCATGGGTTTGATGCATTGCATTTGATTTTACCTATATACAATTTATGTTGTGGGTGATGTAGACATGTTATGTCAACAATCTCAAACTTCATATTACAAGACACTTGATGATAACCCAAAATATTCACAAATTCAATGGGAAATTCTCTTTTCACAATCATCTCATTTCTCTATTGGGTTACTACCAAATACTTTGAACAAGGAACTACTTGATGGCCCAACCCACTTGTGCTACATCAATCATATTTTTACCATTCCAAGTTGGTGATCCCAAGAAATGTTCATGCTCTACACATGAGGCCTTTTTACCACGTATCCATTGTGAACCATTAGTACCATGGTTTGGCAAAGCAAAATTCTTTCATATAGTTTTTCTTTTGCTTGGCTAGTAACTCTTCAATGAATGGGGCCACAGAATGCCTCAAGCTTCCACTTCAGCATTGTGTGCCCACTACTATTGAGGGTGGATGAAGCAAAATTCCTTTATATGGTTTTCCTTTTGATTGGTTATTAACTCTTCAATGAATGGAGCCACACGGGGGTTACATATGAGAAATGTGTGTGTAAGACATATTCATGCTTGCCTATAATCTTTTGCCATATGTAGGGCCAAATAACAGCCATGACTTTTGAACATGGTTGTCACTTGATAATAGATTAAAACACAGAGTACAAGCAAAATATTTCTCAAAACTTACAGCCACATATTTCCATATGATACATTTTTGTTCAAATGTAGGGGCACATTGATTTCAGCTAGAACTCAAAATGCTTCCACTACAAACATCAAATTTGACCTCAAAAATTTCAGAGGAAAACAACTATATTTAAAAACTATCCGTGCACACAATTACTGGCTGGTAATTAATTACACATTGAAAGCAGCAACATTAATCTAAACACACCATTGGTTACTATCATTCACTGCCTTTATCTTTGAAACCTCAACGAGATACCATCATAAAATCAAACTCCAAAACATTTCACTTTGATACTGCACCCTCACTGCATCACTTTCATGAAATTTTAGTTTGGTATCCTTCCATTTCTTGTGAACTCGACCTAATCCAAAGCTAAGACTACATAAAAAAAAACATTTGAAATAGTTGCACTGGACACCACAACTTCAATTATTCAAGAAGGGACAACATATTCTTCGAATAGTTATGCCACATTTTAGCCAGGTCATAAATGGGGACTCAGTAGTGGAATTATATGCCAACTGATTTTGATCCCTAATGGAGGGTATACATGAAATAACTTTCAGATGGAGGAGACTCTCCTCTAGAATTACTATGTACATGATGCATATACATATACAAGTAAAAGCCACTCTCATGCATTGGTGAGGGTGGTTACACTTTTCCTCGACCAAGTACTCTGCCATATTCTCTTTCCGGATGTCGGGTCTTGCAGGGGTCACATAATACTCAAAAGAATGATGAATAAATATGGACAAGTTTTTACCATGTTTTAAATATGAACAATTTTCATTCGGAATCACCGAAATCACTTGGGCAAGGTGATAGAATCTCAGCTTCTAGCATCTTCACAACATCATGCATGGTGGGTCTATTGTCTGGCATTGAACTTAAGCATAGTGTAGATATATGCACCAATGCTTCCAAGCTTTCCATGAAAGCTCCTTCACACATAGGATCCAGAATCCCCCATAGATTCTTCTCCCTTTTGAGTAAGTTTGCCTATTTTTATTCAGATATAAAAGAGCAAATTTAATGAAGGGCATCAAATGACCTTGAAATTAGTAGATAAATGAGATTATTTTCATTGTACCCATCCAGCAATGTTCAACCCCTTCCGAACAAAAGATGCATCACTTGGTCGCTTGCCGCTAATCAGTTCAAGAAGAACAACTCCATAGCTGTAAACATCGGTTTTCTCTGTTGCTCTTCCACTTTGAAGATACTCTACAGAATAGAGAGAAGACCAAGTCTCAACACTTTGAAAATGTTTCTAAATACACATTCCTAATACTAGATTTAGTTATACAAATTGTTTGGGATTTTTATTTATGGATACATACAATATATATACATGCATTCAATATTATTTGTATTTATTTATTTATATTTATATATATAGATGTATAGATAGATAGATACCAAGCTGTTTCAATCAATACCAAGAATGCAAATCCATAATCCTAACATAATAAGATTTTCCTCTCCATCTCTTGAGGCCTCTCCGTCTATGTGAAGAAAACATTGTTTGCCCAATTCTCAATTATGTTTCAGCAACTTATCCCATGGTAATAAAAAAATAGACATCCTTCTGGTATAGTTAATCCCATTATTTTATATATACTAGTATACACGTGGACTAGACACGTTATGAAATTTTGAAATTACTGATTCTCCATTTTGCTTTTCTAATTGGTTCATCTTTGCTGCTTTAAACTCTTCTCTTGTGTTCTCAGCAATTGCTTCTATGGAAAGAGCTTCAGTTTAACACTTTTATATGCAAAGAATATGAACAATTTTAATTCAACTGTCTCTTCTTTCTAAAATTGCATTGCCAAAAACTATTCCCTCTGCTTTATAGCATCATTCTAGAAACAAAGTCAAATCACCTATTTTGAGCTTTGAATGCCAATGCGGACTTCTCACTCAAAATTCCATCAGATGAAGCTCCACCACAATAGATCGACTGAGAATCATGGCCTCTAGCACCTCACAGTTACAGAACTCAACAACAACGAACTCAAAAACCCACTTCCACCAGCAAATTCAAGTCACAAAGAAAACACAATACAGAAGGGACAATGGACGAGGGACACAATTAACAAATGGAGACAGGGACAAGAGCATGGATGAATAGATGAACTGACAGACAACAAAAAAAGGCAGCGGGAATGGCATGTAGAAAGTTGAAATATATACACACACACACAGATGTATATGTACTATAACATACAGACACACATTCATACATACAGATATATTGTACACACATATTATAAAGCATATTGAATAACGGATCAGAGCTTAAAGGATAAGAAAACTGGCAATGCAACTACAAAACAATGGTAAAAACTCAGAAAATTCTCATTTCCTCAATGTTGATTGTCTAGACCACTTGGTTAGTCTATTTTTGACTTTGACAAGTCATCTTTTGTATCACTCAATTCAACAAGCCTGCATGACTCATCAAACTGCAAGTTCAGTGAGTCATCCTTTATATGGGTTGTGAAAATGACGACCCAGTGAAGTGCAGCTTCACAGAGTCCCTTTTTGCATGGCTCAAAAGCTTAGAGAAAGAAACATAGTCTGCCATCTACAAGCATAGTTATACCAGAATATGCATATTTCTTTGTCCATGACAATACAGAAGAATAGTTGGGTTCAATTACATATAAAATTTTATATATTAGTACAGTGAAACATGTACATACCTGGTGCCAAATACCCAAACGTTCCAGCGATGACAGTTGTCACATGGGAGATGTTGTCTTCTAACAATTTTGCAAGACCAAAATCTGACACATGTGGCTCAAAATTTTCTCCAATCAGAATATTGCTAGACTTCACATCGCGATGTATGATTCGTGGAGAGCAGTCATGATGCAAATAAGCTAGCCCTCGAGCAGCCCCTAGAGCGATTTTCAAACGGGCTCCCCAGTTTAGTGTTAAGTTGTTTGGGTCATGACCTGAAAAAATAAGACAGCCTCGAAAGTTTATTTTTCTAAGAATGGCATAAGTTTCTCCCAGGACCAAAACCCTGATTTGGGACTTGAGTAAACAAATAATTTGAAAAAGCTTTGGATTACCATGCAAGACTTCATCAAGGCTTCCATTCTGTAGGTAGTCATAGATCAGCAACTTGGCTGATGGAGAATTACAATATCCTCTGAGATTAACCAGATTTCGGTGTTTGATGCTTCCTAAGACCTCCAATTCTCTTTCAAAAAGGAGGTCAAAACTTAGACGACTTTTGTCGATCTTTTTTACAGCAAATGCACTCCCATCATCCATTGCAAGCTTGTAAACTGTCCCAAACCCTCCATGGCCAATTATATGTGCCTCATTAAGTTGGTCAATCCTCCTGATTATTTCTTTTGATGTGTAGGGTATGTCACCATGAAATATAACTACCATTGCAGCACCTACAGAAATACAAGATTAGTGATGATATGATATGTTAACATTTCCTAGCACCACAGGATAACTATTATACTACATCTTCGCGTGGAAACAAAAAACAAACTGAAAGCATAATAACAAATTCATAGGTATCTACATCCAGAACATGGTGCTACTTTGAAAACATAAAAATAGAATTGAAAACGAGAAGAAAGCTCAGTGGAGTTCTTCAAATAGCATAAAAAGAAGGCAATCCATATTGCTGAATCAGAAAATTAAATATTATAAGTACAA
The DNA here is from genome assembly GCF_043228905.1 of Azolla caroliniana. Taxonomy (NCBI): domain Eukaryota; kingdom Viridiplantae; phylum Streptophyta; class Polypodiopsida; order Salviniales; family Salviniaceae; genus Azolla; species Azolla caroliniana. The sequence continues at coordinate 4,173,180 of NW_028230439.1, read as the reverse complement.
AAATGTCCATCAGCTAGTAATTCTGCAAAAACCACTATATAAGTGTTTTCGATTTGTAAGAATATTGTCCTACATATGGACATTCATCAAGAAACTCCCTAGTTATGTTGATTTGCATCCTTGTAGAGCCAAAGGAGTAGAAATAGAAATGGTGGTTTCAAATAGCGCAGCATGGTGGAAGTAGGCTGGCAAAATAGAAATGACTTTGAATCCTATAAAAAGTACTTTCAAATGATAGAAAAACATGCTAATAACATCGTCAATACATAGACTGTATCATTGCACATAACTAAAAATCCCTTTCCACGTGTTATAGGAAAATAATGACAGGCCTTCCTAAATCCATTCATTTCAAGACCATATATTGGGTGGATGTTGTATTACACTATTATCCCAAATCTGGTAATTGATCAATGTTAAATAATAGAAACACGTGAATACGGAGGATCAATCAGATATAGTCATCCCCCTGTGGTCAGTAATACGTAAGACCTTGGGTCTTTTACTAGTGTAAGTTTACATTCACCCATTGATAACAAGGGGTTATTGACATGGCAACATATAATAGGAGAAGCAAAACAGTTCATTTATGTGCCCTGTGCAGACCTCCCTCATTATTAATTGAGAGCAGTAATGGCCATTGGTGTAATAATGCAACACTTCAAAATTTTCACTATCCAAACCTCACTTATGCAGCTTAAACAAACAACAGATTCTAGTACAAGGTCCAAGAAAAAACCTATACATACCATCCTCTCCATTTCCGTCATAGGAGTTTTGCTTCTTCCCATATTTATGGTACAATAAACAGCCCCAAAAACACATCAATGCAATGAAAAGTATTAAACCAACTGTAACTACAGCCCCAATCAATAACTCTGTTGATAATTTGGATGGCTTCTTCATCAAACCTGTTCAAAGTGAGGATTCATTAATGGGCATTCTAGAAAATTTGAGGAGAGAAAAAGCAAATCATTAGATAGAAAAGAGATGGGGCGGAACTCATTACCAAATGGGGGCCTTGGAAGATCCCCTAATGGAGAGGATGAAGAATTGGAGGTAATAGAAGGACCTTCTAGAGAACTTTTGCAAATTTCATCCACTTGCTGACCACAGAGGGCCATATTTCCAATAAACCTGTATATTTTTCATGTAATTTAGATCATAATTTTCTAGAGTTTGCTCCACTAATGAAATAAAAGAAATTTCTACTTTGTTGATGAAAAAACACTTACGAATCTTGTCCAAATTTTCTCATAACTACATTTTCAGGAATTTCACCTTGCAAAAAGTTTGTTGAGACATTGCTGAAAATCAGATAAGCAACATTAGAAGAAATCATGGGCCCTATGCCTAAAGGTCAGATTATGTCCTGTGGTAAATCAATCTGATTTTTTAGCAAATGTACTTGATGCTTACAAAATAGTGTGCTTACAATTCACATTTCCAACATATCTTAAGTCCTGAAAAGAGAAAGGTGTTCTTACAAACTTGTCAAATTCTGGAGATTTCCAAAAGATTCTGGAATTGTTCCACTCAGTGAGTTGCTTGAAATATCCCTGATAAAAAGGAAGTTCATAAATACTAAACTAGCAATAAATTGCTTCATGCAAAGGAATTGAATGTTTTCACTGCATGCACTTACAAAATATTGAGCTCCATCAATTGACCTAGCTCCAGAGGAATTTTTCCGCTTATATAATTGTCCTGCAAAAGTCTGTGAAGGAAAATGTTCAGAAGTGTGAAATTGCATCCTTCTTAGCAGAAGCAATTTTATTAAACGGCTCATCTTTTTACTACAGAAATATCAACCCCATGAGACAAGGAATTAGCTCAGAATCAGGTTAATCATAATATCCAGCTCCAGCTGAGTCATTCATGTAGAGATGAAGGGAACTTAGTATCCAATAAGTGAGCACATAGCATGCTTGGCTTATGAACATAAATATTTGGATCAAACTACTGGATTTTCTTGAAGAATCTTCTACATGAAATGTTGAAAATTAATAATAACTGCTCTGAGAAAATCAATGGGACGACATTAAGATGAAATTTGAAATCCTTGACTGGTATCAAACGCTATTTCTCAAATATCATTCCAGGCCTTTCTAAGGTGTTCATTTGTATAGAGATTTCCCCAACTTTCTTAAACCATGCAACTATTATGGCTTTTCATGTCCTCAAGAAATGTAGCATATATAAACGTTGATAGATTGCACATTTCTAAGAGCTTATGATCTATTCTTACAAATGGCTTTACCATGTGAATTCTCAATTATGTGGTCTGAATTATTCATTATCTATAGGGTGCCTAGGTTTTGGCATTATGACTTGTAGTACTAAATATAGGTCTCCAAGAGGTCATTTCCACAGGAAAGTTAGCAAATTTACCTTTAAAACATAGACACTACGAAATTTAGAAATAGAAAAGAAAAGATTGACAACAAAACTCACAAAGCTTTCAGGTGAGAGCAGTTGCCAATAGTTGCAGGAATAGGACCATAAAGACTGTTTTGATAAAGAGCCCTGAGACAGACCAGTCCAATCAGAAGATCATAAAAAGACAAACAGATACCTCATGATAGGCATATCAAATTGACCATTAAAACTTTCTCAACTTACAATCTCTGCAGTTGATCAAGATTTCCAAGATTCGTTGCAATATTTCCCCACAGCTTGGAAGAGGCAAGATTTCTGTTTAACAGAATTCTGTTAGATAGTTTCAATTCATAATTGATCACTTGAAAAACCTTGAGCATCCACTAACTTACAGGGAAACCACACGGCCTGTTTGGCTGTCACAAGTAACTCCATGCCAATTACATGGGCTTAGGCCATCGTCCTTCCATTGAGGCAACACTTCCTCCCAATTTCTCAAATTCATTTTAAACGCAAGTAATGATTCTCCTGATTATGCATATAACAACAAACATGAGATTACATCCAAAACAAAAACGAGCCTAAAAGAAAGCAATCTACAATATTGCTTAAACGTATGTAACAAACAACGACATACCATCAGGACTTAGAGAAAAGCATGAGATACTGAATAATCCAAGGATTATGAGGTACAATAAGAAAAATCCTTTTGCTCTCATCGTCTTCATAGAGCAATATCCTAAAAAAAACAGGATAGTGTAACAGATTAACAAGATTTAACAGCATAATGCTAGCAGATAATCATTTACTCATATCAGTCTGATCACAAATGTTAGCATTCAGAAGATACAGTCACACAAGCATACATCTGGAAAGAGGAAGTGCAGGTATCCACATAAGCTCATGCTAATGAGTTCCATCTCTATGGAAGGCATTTAATAAACTCAAAATACATATAGTTCCTCTGGGTTCATATTCCATTCAAAGTGGCATATAGCTCCTCTACATTTGTATTCCATTCAAAAGACATTGGATCCTTTAGCTCTGTATTCTATTCATGTTTAATTTAGCACCTCTAGCTATGCAATCCATTCAAATGCCATATAGCTCCTCCCAACTATGTAATTCATTCAAATGCCATATAACTCCATTAGCTATATACTACATTCAAATGTTTCATAAAGCTCCAAGTTCAAATATTCTCCACATGTTTGCCAAATTCAAGCAAATATGGATCACAAAGCCTTTTAGATCTGCTAGAATTAAATTCAAGAAACTCTTGATATATCTGGCAGTTTGAGAACAATAAGTGAACTCTGAAGCTCATAATCAGATATGAAATAATAAAGCCTTCAGATCAACCAAAATTAAATCATTCAATAGTCAAATGTTGAGCAACAATCAGACACAAAACGGTAAGAACAATTGGATCTACTAGAACGGAAAATGAAACATTGGTAGCAAGAAAAAGTTCTAACCTGTAGGATGACCTTCATGTTCAGCTGATCGGAAATCAAACCCATTTCTTTCTCTTTCTTTATCTCTCTCTCTCTTTGCACTGCAAAGAGAATCAGAAGACCTGGATGTCTCCTCTTAACAAGTACTAAAGCTTTCTATCATAAGAACTAACTGTTTCCTCTTAACAAATGTAAGTACTGAAATCTCTTAAGCGTCAATAACACAGACTAGATATTTCACCACATAATTGCCAGCGTGCATAATTTGAATATTTTTTTACATAGATAATGTGGGTCTCTCTCTGATATATACCGATATATACAGATATCTTCCACTGAAAATAGGACCAATTAATCACGAAGGTTCAGGAAAATAAGCTAGAATGATCGATTCTTCAGCAAAAAAGACTGCACATTTTTCTACTACTTAACCACCCGCATGAATGATTTGAAACTATACGTAAATAGCTGAAGTGGGTCTCTCTAATATATGCTGATCTCTTCCCCTTGCAAGAAGAACAGAGTTTCAGAAATGCTAACTACAAAATAGTTAATCTTTCAATTATATCTATTATGCTTCGTTCCTCTTTTTATTTGCTTCGCCCATTAACACGATAAATTTACAGAGCGATGATAGCTGTCTGAAATGTGGGGCAAAAACAGTGACCCACCTTTCTTCGCTTATTATTTTTTTTCTCCTCTGTTATAGGTATAAAGCGAACGAGAATATATAAAAGACAAAAAGGGCAAAAAGAAAGGGGAGTAGTAGTAGTTCTGGCAGCAGAAAAGCGAAGAGGATATGATGGCGAAGATGAAGATGAAGATGAGATAACCACCTTTTCTCTAACAGCATAAGAATAAGAAAACTAAAGCAAACCCTAACTATCAGAAAGGAAAACAAGAGATAGAGAGAGAGATAAAGAAACAGAGAGCTATGGCGATGGGGGGTAGAAGAACATTCACAAGAGAGAGAGAGAGAGAGAGAGAGAGAGAGAGAGAGAGAGAGAGAGAGAAAGGGAAGTGAAGGAGGATAAACTTTACTTGTTAATATTAGTTTCTTCCTTTTCAGGGCCCAAATCTGAGCTATGGCGATAATGAGAATTTAGAAGGCAAAGAGACAGATAGAAAAGACAGAGAGAGAGATAGAGATTTCCTTTTAGTTCTCCCCCAAATCTAAAGCTTCTTCAATTGCGCCTTCTTCTCTGAGTGAGCTTTTTCCTTTTTGTTATTGTATTGTTTTTTTTTTACTACTGTCGGAGAGAAAAGAGAGAGACAGACAGAGACAGAGACAGAGACAGATGGAAATGGAAATGTATTGTTTCACATGAATTCATCTAAAACCCTAAACTAGCCAGCTTAAACCCTAATTCCTTGACTAATACCAATCCTAACCCTAGTCAGCTTTGTGCTATCCTGAAGCAAGACCTTGTGCACAAAACTAGGAATCGGGCAACAGCTCGGCTCAAGCCTAAACTGAACCCTCAAACGTTTTTAAACGGTTCGGTGGTTCGGTTCGGTTTGGACAAGGCCAAACCAGTTATGCCGAAACCGAACCGTTGTTAGATTCCTCCACAAAATCATTGGACAGCGCCGCAATTGCACTGATCTATTGTATGTCGGGCTATGAATCGGGTTCGCGTTTTGCTTCGAATATATCATCTTTTTATCACATGTAGTGTTGTTTGTTGGGATCACATGCCTCTGTTGGTTCCTCTTCAATCAATATGCTAGTCTATCAGAAATGCTCGGCAACATTCTTACATCAAATTTGTTGGACAGGAGTTGGAGCCCTTGTCCATTCATGCTAAAATATGAACTGCATTCGAGGTTTAACTCAAGACTTTATCTTATCAAATGTATTATGAGGTTGGGTCAGTCTTATGTATTTTCATGGATTCCTCCTATACCGAGTCACAAACATCAAGGAGTACATTTCATTATACAAAACCATATGTTGTTTGAACTCTAGACCTAATATGTTGGGCAACCTTCTTTAACCATAATTATTGCAATAATCTAATGATTCTCTTAGAGCAGTTGTATTTGGTAGGAATTGGCAACTGTTCGTATCCAACTTGACCAATTTGGTCGTGTCCAAACCAAACCCGTTAAGACTAAACTAGTTTGGGAGTTTCCAAACTTGAACCGAACCTGTAAATCTAAACCGGCTTAGCCAAGCCGATTAAGCCTTAACCGGTTTGGCCCAAATTGGTTCAGTTCATCTTGAGCTATCCCAAACCGGTTAAGGAGGGTCAAGCCTAAACTGAACCAAACTGTTAAAACGGTTTAATGGTTCAGTTCATGCTTGAACTAAGACGTTGCCGATTCCTAACTATTAGTTTGGTAACTTCTGACATGAGTAGTAAAAACATATACATTGCAATCATCCATTTGTGATAATAGAACATTCATTTAGTGGCTTTCAGATTGTGGGAACATGTTGCATTCATCCATGGAAGAATCATACTATATCAAGGTTCATTGTGAACATAGGGTTTCATATTGAACATTTGCACAAGGATCCATCCACTTTTTGATTAACATGTATGTACTTATATCAAACACCCTACATTTATTATGTGCATTAAAACTAACTTGGGTCTCCGAAAAAAAAGCAAAGACCTAAATGTTGAGTGTTTCCCTTCATTGCACCTTCTAGATTGACCCACAATTTATGAGGAGAATTTGATCCATAAACATCCATAGTGCACCTAGTGGGGGTTGAACCCTCAACTTGCTTTATCATTACACCACCATGTGAACATAGTAGTGGAAATTAGCTCTTCAATCAATTTATTGTTAAACTTCTCTTATTATAAGTAGTGAAGTGCTCTAATATGGATTACAATAACTTGATCATGAATTTGATTGCCAAAAGTGATTACAAGCCTTGCAGCTTGACATTAAATACAAGGACTTTTACATTACAAGACATAATGAGATAATGTTGTATTACATAACAATACCTAGAACTACCTCAACGAGTTGATAATAAACTAGACAATCATGAATGCCACATGAGATTTTTAAATCAAGACTTCAAACTATCCATAACCATCAAGCCCAAGTAGTCATAGTGATACTTTTCTCTAAAATACTAGGAGGGTTAGTGTTGGATTAGGGGAATACATGACATAAGAACCAATTATATCAATTCAAGATGATATCACAATGCCATGCCTCATCATCTAAATACGAGAATACCTGGGAATCATATGTGCAAGCTCCATTTTGGACAAAGACAAGGTTGTTTGATGGCTAGTTTATCCTAATCGTAGCAAGTGGTCAATGCGTGTTATCCATATAGTAAAAGGATCTTGTTGTCTCAAATAAAGGTGAAGTTGGACTCTATTCATTGCATCAAAACACATTGTGCAATAATACTACTTCATTAGGTTAGAGAGAGTATTCGTAACTACAATTATGCAATTCAAGTAATTTTCAGATGAGAAAATGAAGATTTTTATACATATGAGTATTCAATACGTCAAAGTTGAGGCTCCTTGAGTCCTAAACACATGACAGAAACAGAACCATAAATTTAAGAAAAAGAATAAGCACCTTATATTATTAAGAACATACATCGAATAATGGAAATAATTGAATGTAGCATTAAATATTAGGGGAAATTCACTTTCATCAAGCAATGGGAACGTAGTAAATTATTCTTTCTTTTTTCTAAAAAAACTCCTTCCATTAGTTATAAATTTTACAGATGACGGTGTTATATACAAATTCCCTGTAGGGACGCGATAGTTCCATCTTATGTGGATGTCCACTGACTCAAGAAAGGGAGAGGACAACAATTGTTAGATGAAGGCTAGTTATTGTCTTTCAACTCCATTAGAGCCACCCTTAAGGCCATCGTATTGGCTCTTTAGAGTGGCTCCAACCTTGCACTTCAATTTGTAGTAATAGTAAAAGTAGGGCAAGCTATTAGACTATCACAAAAGGTCATGAGTTCAAATCCTTACTTCCATACATCTTTGCTACACCAAGTATCGATCCTCCTAAAGTGTATGCCACATTAGTGTATCAAAGTAACAACCTGGTTGCATCCTATACAATTGACACAATCATGGCAACCATAGATTGATCCTGCGTAATATTCGTGGTATTCTACATCCGCAATATTCGCTATATTCGAGAATATAAAACGACCCCAAGAATATTATAAAACCATTCGTTTAGATGTATACATATATACATACATATATGATATATACATATATGTGTATACACACATATCACTCATATATGTATATACACAAATACATCAATAATTAATTAACTGACTAATATAATAATTAATTAGTTCACTAATACATTAATTTACTAATGCATTAATTGATTCAATAATACATTAATTGATTCACTAATACATTAATTAATTTACTAATACATATCTTAATTCATTCAAAAATATGAGTTATTAAGTTAATTAATTAATAATCAATTAATTAGGGCTTCTACTAAACTTAGGGTTTCATTGAGAGCCTGAGTTGAGGACGTAGGGTTTCAGTGAGAACAGGATGTAGGATTAAAATAGAGCATGAGAGGGAGTTGAGGACGCGGGCTCAAAAGAAAGTACTACTGTCTAAATTAGGTTTATGACAGAAATTAGGGTTTTCAACCGAAACCCTAATTTTCTAGCCGAGAACAAGATGCAGAGGAAAGCGAGGGTGGATAGGGAGTAGGTTGAGGCTTCCTCGCTCAGACGAAGAAAAACTGTTTTTTATTTTTTTATTTAAAAAATTCAAAAAAAAAGAGAAAACGAATATATTTATATGTATTCGTAGTCCTATTCGTATGGATTCGTGGGGTAGGCCCCACGAATGCGAATATTTCAATCTATGATGGCAACAATGACACGTGTAGCATTAATGTCTCTCTTTCTTATCCTTCTTCTTTTATCTTTCTATTGTCATGTTCTTTTAGCGTGTGAAGGACAGATGCTAAGACTTCTACTTATCTTTCTTTAGTTGACTCTTGATGATGATGATGCTTTTCATTGTAAAAAGGAAGGAAAGAAAAAAAACTTGGTTATCTTCATAAATAGAATCACTGTTTGTTGGATTTGTCAGGAGTTTCAAATCTGCATTAAAATTGAAATCCTCTCATTTGTGGTTGCTATGTTATTTGAATACATATAAAGTTTTACTATTCTACGAAAATGTGGGTGTCTCTTTATGTGAGAAATCGCGTTCCTCAATTGTTGAAAAGAAGAGAGTAAAGTGATTTTTGCATCATATATATGCTAAGACATTGATAGATGGAAATTCTAAGATTGCATCATATACATAGTTGTTTCTAACTATACAATCACATCCTACTTCATTTAGGGCTGAAAGTTTGAAAATGTTTACCATTAGAAGGTTTTATTCGAAATGCTCTTGACGGTCGAGGTAAGGTTGTAACATGAAGATACATAAAAAGCTGTCAAAAAGAAGTTAGAGCATTAAAAAGATAAAATACGCATGACATAAATGTTTCTTATACATATACATATCTTTATCATGTACTCCCAATGAATTGCCATGCTATACTATATATTGTTTCCAGAAGGTGTACAAGAAGGTGTACAAGTCACTAATATTCTAGAATATTATAGACACTTTTCTAGATCTTTCCACATATCCCATAGACAAGTCTAAAGTTTTTTGTTTATGACATCTCAATCATGGTCAATGTTCCAGAACATTCCATAAACTTCTAGATCTATTTGTATATTTTCTTAAGATCCTTGTGTTCCTAACATCTTACCATGTTCTACAACATTTTTCACATAATCCTATATGTGGCATCTTATCAAGTTCAACAACATTTTCAAAAATTTCTTTCAAACTAGACAAATTGAATGTTCACAACATCCATAATCTCTCATCAATCCTCTTGGGGATACTATCACACGAATAATTGGTCTCAACCTTTTTTATAATGGCACTTCTATAGTTTTGTCAACAAAGAAAGGTGCATCTAAAGAAAAAGTGGTCAAACCATAATAAATGGTATAAAAAAGGAAACCCTTTGCATAGTAGAAAACAAACTGGTTGCTTGAAGATCTTGTTACCATTCATGATTATAATAGAAGCACTGAGAACATTTTTTCCATGCTACACCAAAGGCTTCTCATGGTACCCCTCTAAATGAGATTCACATCAACCCCAAAACAGCCCATACGGCATACAATGGACATTTTAAAGGACATCAGTGCAAATGAATCTTGATTTGCAAAAGTAGCACACAAAAAAACACAGAAAATGTATGGATTCTGTTTTTGGCATCAATTTGCGAAGTAGCCAAACCAATTTAAAAGTTGACAAATGAAATTGTAAAAAAATCCAAATCATGATCCAAATTGTAGATTATAACTATGAATACTGTGACATGTAAAAAGATACTAACTTATTTTCTTAATTACAGCATCAAGGTAACCATGAACAATTGAAAAACGGTCTACATCTAGAACATAAACCTGAAACATCCATATTGGATATAGAGTAATGTAGAGGTGTCTTCCATGTAGCATCATGTTTTACATGAGCTTTTGCTTTATAAAATTATTATAGACAATTGAAAAATGGTCTACATCTAGAACGTACCCCTGAAACATCCATATTGGATGTAGAGTAATGTAGCATCATGTTTTTTTACATGAGCTTTTGCTTTATAAAATTCTTATAGACAGTTTACATCAACATTTTTTATTTGATGTATATGTATGTCCTTGTGATCAATATTGACTTGGGTGTGAAAATCAATCTATACATTTAGAAGTGTTGCTTCTTGTACATTTTTCCTTCAAGTAAAGAATGAAAGTTGTGTACATTAATCAGTATAACCACTATACAAGTCTCTTAAAAACAAGATCGGAATTTCTATTTGTTTGATAGATGTTATGTCAAGAAGATTGTACTTATAATGCATCTCCATGTTCCAGCTTTTCAAGTCTCCATGCGCCACTTGATTGCCCATCACCAACATGTAAGACCACCTTGTGATACCTGAAGATTGCAAAGTATTTTCACTTGAAATTGTATTAAGCGAGTAATATCTTAAGTGAAATTCTTTTATAAATAAAGAATGGAAATGTCATTGCACAACCACGATAGATTTAATAGACAGAAAATATAGAAGAACATTAATCAATTACAATTCTTTTGTAGTACATTGGAAAGGCAAAAGAAAAACTCTGCAGAAGGTAAAGCATGAGAATATACAACATAGATAAATGAACCTTGCACAAAATGTATATTCAACACAAGACTTCAGCAACGCAGTTTAAAGTGGGCAGTGGGCAGAGTGTAGACGGACAATGTGATGATAAAAATACTTAAAATTATGTCAGCATGAGCAGCTAAGATATGCAGGAGGAAAATCATGCTGGAAACATGGAATCCCAATGAAGAGATAAAATCAATATTTTATGCTGATACTTACTCACACTAATAACAGAGATTGGATTCTTTAAAAGGTGATAGAGATGGGAGGATAGACAAAGTTAGGGGGAATAATAAGTTTCAGCTGCACAAAGGGTTTCCAAAGGAATAATAGTACAACAGGGATAGGTGAAACAATTTAAGACAGCTTCTGCAATGCAATTCTACAGAGAGGAAGAGAAGATTTATTATTCATAAACTCTGATTCTTGAGCATAGGTCCACATTCTCCTATTAGTTTAGCTTCTTCAGTGATTGAGGTGGTTATGCAAATGGCCCAGTATCATATACTGATGTATATCTCAAAAGAAATTGGGATTTGTTTTTAGATTTAGTAGATTAATTGAAATGTTGAATCAAGTAGCATCTTGCCATTCTCAATATCTTCATTACACCACAGCATTTCGCTCATTAACAGAATTACAGATACATAAATGAATTCCCACTTTTCTAGTATTTATCAAGCTTTTCACTTGTACATATATCAATAAACTCCAGTATTAGGTCACAAAACATATACTTCTGTTACTAGGATACTTCTAGTTACCTTTTCAAAGCTGGTCGATGTGCTATTGAAAGCATCGTAATGCCACGCATGTAAAGCTGTTTATACAGTTTTTCCTCCCCATCTGCGTTAACAGCTGATGTGCACTCGTCCAATATAGCAAATCTTCACGGAAATCATAAATCCTCTTCGACTCAGATTTGCAAATGTAAACATTATTTCCAAATGATATAAAGCAGAGGACAACCTGGGATTATTGTATAACAACCGAGATACTGCCAAGCGCTGTTTCTCCCCACCTGATAAAGTCTCCTCCCAGTTCTGCCTTATATCATATCACAACATCAATAATAAGATAGATTTGCACAGTAGGGTAACTTATAATATTGCAAAAAAACGGGAGTTGGACGTTTGACCTGGATTTGATCAAGACCATCACCACGATGAGCTAAATATCCCAGATCGGTAGCATGAAGCGCCTCCATAACTTGTTCATCATTTGATGTGCTACTGTGAAGGGTGGAATCTAAGCTAATCTGGTTGTCTGTGGATAACCTTGCTGGAACTGCTGGATAACGAACTTGATCTCTCAACGTACCTTGTATGACGTAAGGTTTCTGTAGCACGATAACATCAGACTTGAAAATAAGCTGTCAATGCTCATTCCTCTTAACGACGCCCACAAACCTGAGAAAGATAAAATATGTTCTGGCGTGGTGGTCTTTGTATGATCCCACTTTGTAAAGGCCATAGTTCAGCTAGAACTCGAAACAAGGATGATTTACCACTACAGCACAAGAAAAAGGCAATACATCCATTGACTAAGATTGTCTTAAATCCGATTGAAATGATTGGAAAACATATCCCTAAACATTTGTCTCACATGTTATATAATCCGAAAAAAGCAGAAGGTTGACAGAGTTAGACTATATGTGTGTAAAGCATTGCTGTAGTGTACAACAAAAGTCCTCCAAGGCTAGGAGGTAATTTTTGAACAAGCGGTCCATGTGGCATTACAAGAATTGAGATCTCCTCATTCACTTGATCAAATACTAGAAATAAATGAGTTTGGAAACTCCATCACCTTCCATTAGGCCCCATGATGATGACTGAATGACCAGGAACAACCTCAAAGCTAAGTTCTCGTACCAACAGCATTCCATCTGGTGTATATACTGTTACATTTTCAAACCTGCAATTCATACATGAATTAACTCCATGGATTGATTAGAAAATGCAGATTCATACATATTAAGACCAAAAAATACATACGCTATAATATCACTATCAATAATCATGGGTGGTGTATGTGTGAAGTAATGCTTGGTTGAGCTTAGGAGCGGACGCTTTACTGGGTACCTTGCGTTCATTTTGGGTCCTATGCTAAGTTTCTTAACCTACACAAGCACAAGATGAAGATGAACTGCAATTAAAATTCCTACAGCAATTTAGCCTCTCATATTAAAAGGAAAATACGGACAGGATGCATATAAATTATAATGCTAGAACTTAAACTTACAGACTCCAAAATTTCTGAAACGCGGGATGTGAATGCAGCTAGTGAAGTTACTCTTTTGTAGATTAAGACAAGCTGACCAATAGCTTTTGATGTATTCTGGAGTTTGAAAATATGTAATTACTGGATAATTAACAAAATATTCTCCATATTCAAAATTTCCCCCTCATGTGTCAACCAAAACATTACCATCATTAAACGCATCGCACGTATATATTCTCCAGTTGATAATAGATTGTCTCTCTGTATAGATCAATGCAGATATGCTTATAAGAGAAAACTATGAGAAAGTAAACATATAATAACCTGAAAAGAAGCCATTCATACCTCATTACTGAAATAGAATGGTGCTGCAAATACACTGAGTCCTACAATAGAAGCAGTATATTTGACAAGGTAACCATCTGCCACCTGAAAAAAAAATGTCAGTAGATGAAGACCAGGTAAATTTTAAATAGTAAAATTTGCCTAACTTTAGCATTGCAATGCACTTAAAGCTAGTTTGCCTTTGCTTTCTAACAGTCACAGACATTGGTAAATGAAGGAAACAAAACTACACTATGAGAGAGAAAGAACGTCAAAGCTGATACATGCACAATGCTGTCATTCAAATTGTAAGAGGCAGATTACGACCCCACAATATGTCATGGGAAAAAAGTATTGGACAGTGGAACCTTCTCCTCAGAAGTTTGTAATAGAATCTAAGGTTTATATGCTTATGGAATTGACACAGATTATATAAATAATCTTTCTCTACATCTTCTGGTCACTGTTAACCATATACTATGCAATGCTTTCATAATGTCAAAATTTCATCAAATGTCTACTTTCTTTCCCAAGGAATCCTTGCTTTTGAAACATCTTCACATATTGAATGAGCTTTTGCAATTCACACATATGACCAAGCACACATATACGTAATGAAAATGCGAAATATGAATTAATTGGTAAAAGTTATAGATTCCAGAAACTGATGTTATAGAAAGAGCTAGGAAACATGCAAATGATGAGATTATAGAGTCTAGAAGGTACCTGCTGAAGAAACCTTTGAATTGCTGAAAGAAAAGAATGACGCATTAGCTTGTGCAAATGATCATTTAGAATTACACGTTCAGTGTCACCACCCGGAGGATCATTGAATGCAATTTCCTCTGCATGTGAAACTATACTGCAATATCCATAGAAAAGAACACATAAGAAACAAACTAGAAAAGGAAGAAAGCCTTAACATTTTTATGTTTCATAAAAACTTTACAACTCTTTATTCTCATATCACTTTTGGACTTGTATACTACACAACTATTTGGCACTTTGGGATTCACAGTTCGAAAGACAAAAACAATGATCACCGATCATATTCAGGGCCCATGTATGAATAGGGTTCAATTTGGGTTTTTGGATTCCAAGAAGCATTTAACATCACACATGGATCATGGTGTTTGCCAATCTAGTATAGAGATACCTATAGAGATACCTTCTGGTGAGTCTATATACCCCAAGAATTCCACTTGATTGTGATCAAAACTACACTTCTCAAGTTTGGCATACATATTCTGGCAATCATCATAGAACCTATCGAGCATGCACATCATGCTCCTCTTAAGTTTTAAAAATATCATAATGTCATTCAAATAGAAAATAGTGAATATTCCAAAATTGTGAAACCGAAAGGAATAACTTTATGCTAAATTTCCATAGGGAGTACAAAACACGTTCTTCCACTCATTGCTTGGACGAATCCAAACAAGATTATAAACACCCTGAAGATCTAGCTTTGTGAAGCATTTGGCTCTACAAAGATGCTACAGAAGACTTAAAATCAGAAGTAAAGCCTACTTGTTTCGAACCGTGACTTTGTTTAAACCTAGATAATCCATGACCAAACAAAGTGGCCCATCTTTCTTCAGAACAAAGAAGATTGGTGCACCAATAGGAGAACTTGAATGCCAAATGAATCCACTTGCCAAATTCTCATCAATATATTCTCGAAGAAGCATTGAGCTTTGATGGAGATAGGTTATAAATTGGTTCCCTGGTTGAAGAATGATAGGGCAAAACCAAGGTCAATGTTGCACGACCTTACCGACCTTCTCCTTATTGAAGACATTTGTAAAATCTTAATACTTGATTGGAAGTAAGGTTTTGGCTTATGTGGAGTGGGGGAATAGCATTGTTACCACCACATATCCAAACATTATGTCTTTTTGTTCCTCTTTGCACAACCTTTGTACAAAGATAGTTGACATTCAATGATACAATGAACTTGAGTTCAGAACAAGTCAAATGTGTGTTTTTCTAGGATCCATGATTGCTCATTTTCTCCAATCAAAGCTGTAGATTGTGAAGCTCGAACTAAGATAGACTAAAGGCAATCGGATGCTCTAGAATGTGGATTATATTGAATGAAATCACACAAACTAACTTCATCACTTCAATTAATTCTCCAAATGTAGTAGGAAGACATCTATAATTGTGATAGATGCAAGACAAGGTATGTTTTTTCAGAACATCATATTTGTTGATGTTCAAAACGTTGCTCAAATAGTCGGTTATCACATCATACCACTTGATTGATTGTTGAAGACTAGAGCTTGATAGATTGAGTGTGTGATGAATGGAACATGCAAGTTGGAGAAGAAATCAAGCTATGTATGAAAGAGATAGGTAGCGGCAATAGATGGTAGTGACAACATACGCGAGAAAGAGAGAGAGAGAGAGAGAGAGAGAGAGAGAGAGAGAGAGAAAGAAAGAAAGATATATTAACGTCTTTTAAGAGGCCAAAATGGCCTATAAGACCAAATAAGAGATTACATCTTGAGTGTTGTCTCTTCTTTGAGAACAAATCAAAATAAAATAAATACTACACAGTAAATATAAAAGTAAATAAGATGAAAGAGAATAAACGAGGGAATCTGGTTTTTGGCACATGTGAGATTCTCAAGTTAGGTATATTGTAGCTTTTGTCTTCTAAAGATCTCTAGCATAGGTCGATCCAGAATGGAAATGTCTCCGAAGCGAGGGAAGCATCTACGATGGCGGGAGATAATGGCTTTTATCTGTCGATGACAAGGGTGTCGAAGGCGTGGTCCATGGGGGCGGGGCCTACGTGCACGGCAAATTGCTATTGCCCGATCAATTGCAACCCCTTTGTTATGCCCTGGTCTGGAGCCCATTTGTGTATCCCGTGATGGACTAGTAGGATTAGTAGGAGTGATGGGGCTAAAGAAAGTTGTGATTGTTCTTTGTGGATGAGCTTGTGTGGCTGTATTCTTCAACAACTTTTCCCGATGTCTCTTGAGCTCTAGCAAGAAAAGTCCTAGGCATCGTTGGTCCTCATATTCCATTACCTTGCGTAGTGGACCAAAGCCTTGTTTAAAAAGGCAATGGTATCTCCCTCTGATTTCATAAAAGACACTACAATGACAAACATACTGTTCCTCAGATTCCACTCCTTGATGACACAATTGGCAAATTCTCTCTTCTAGAGGTAGTCGTGTATATCTGCCTACCTCAATCTGTAGTTGATGTGATGAAGTTCTTAGCTGCCCTATCACACCACACAGCACATAGGATAGATGTATGTCCATATAAGGTGGCCTGATGACAAATCCATCCTCCGATGTATGTAAGAAGTGCGTCTTATAGTGGGCCATCTTTGTACCAAGTGGTATTTTGGGGCTGATCCATGTTATCTTGTTTTCCAAGTTAATAATATCAGTTTGGATCACTCTATTCTTTTCCACTTTGGTCATATTTAGGTGGGGACAATCCAAGCTATATTGGAACGGCGGTAGTGCATTTATACTCATGCCATGTGACTCAAACCATTGCTGCATTTCAGCATACCAACGATGAGTGTCTCCATTTTCAGCCAGTTGTCTTGATGACATAAGTGCCAACCTTGGGTACCTTCGTTTAGGTAGCTCCCAAAGACATTGGATAAATGTCACTGATCAGAACAATGCCTCGGTTATTATAGGTGCTGCTCCCATCTCTGCCCGGATTATATCGTGGGGCACCAATGCTTTGCTCCTTATCATGCAAGCAATCATTGACACTAAAGGTCTCTCTAAATCTTTCCAATGATTTGCCTTGTTAAGACTCGGTCCCCATGTTTCTATTCCATAGAGAAGAGTTGGTGTGACAAGTGTATCAAATAACCATAGCTTAGTCCGTGGCTCTTGGAACTGCAGATGTGCACATTGTCTCTCGAGAGCACCAAGGGCTGCATATCCACGAGAAAGTTGGGCACAAGCAGCTTCCTGTAAGGAGAACCTAGGTCCTGTAAATGTTACTCCTAGGTATGTGTAGGAGCGTGTGTATTCTACCTTTTCCTCTCCCAAGAAGAATTCTGGTTCTGATCTTGTTACCCATGCTTGAGTGGTGTTAAACACCATCACTTTAGTTTTGTCCATGTTGTTGACAAACCTTTGTCCGTACAAAATAGTTTTCAGGCATTTAGATGTCTTTGTAGTCCCTCAGGAGAGTCAGAAATCAGCACAATGTCATCAGCATATAGTAATATTTGTATAGCTATACCTGCTAGGCGTGCTCCGGAACCCTTGAATCTCTCAATGTAATGTGATACCTCATCTATATAGAGACCGAAGAGAGAGAGAGAGAGAGAGAGAGAGAGAGAGAGAGAGGCAAAAGTTGGGATTAAAGGTATCTCAATCTATTAGTGAAGAAACTTAATGTACTTGTATTGTGTGGTTGCATGATTTCACATGGCATTCCAACTTTAGCAACTTACTTTTTCTTTATTGCACAAAGCAACATACTACAATTTTAAACATTCTATGTACATACATTTTCTAAGTTATCACATCCATGTACATACCTTCTATAATACTAATAGCCCTCGTCAAGGATTTTGGATTTTCTTGGGAAGTGAGGAAAAGTATTCTTCATATCATTGTGTAGCCCATAAAGGAACTGATCCACTAATGTCTCTTCATACCAAGGAATGCCAAATGTAAGGAGGCGAAAATATGTTGCATAAACTGAATTGGGGCAATCTCCTTTTTACAATCTTTGAATCTTGTTGACTATCGTTCTAAGACTATCCATATCCCCAAAGTTTGCTTGGAATTCGTACATTGTATTGCTCGACTAATAGCCCTCGTCAATGATTTTGGAGTTTCTTGGAAAGTGAGAGAATAAATTATTTAGATCATTGTTTAGCCCATAGTGAAATTGATTCACTAATGCCTCTTCACCAAAAGGAAATGTCATATGCAAGGAGGTGAAAATATGTTGCATAAGCCAAGTCGAGGCAACATCTCAAACTTTATCTTGTTGAGTGTTCTAACACTATCTATATCCCCAAAGCTTGCTTGGAATTCATACATCATATTGCTCGACTAATAACCTCCATCAATGATTTGGATTTTCTTGGAAAGTGAATTCTTCAGATCATTGTAGCCCATAATGGAACTGATCCAAGGAGTATAGATTGGAGCTCTCAGGCGATGCTATGAACTATGCGATCATTAAGGATAGATTACTACATGCATTAAGGATGAAGTGACAAGATGCTAAAATGTCAAAATTGGAATTTTACATTGCAAATGTTAACCCCCAACGTTGGCCCAAATACAAGGTAAAAGTTATAGAATGTATGCAACCACATCTTACTACTCCCATGAGCCTTGCTCCTGAAAATCCTTTAACACTTCTTTGAGCGCGTTGCATCATGGCATCATCACCAAAGTAAGAAGATATGCAAGGTATGCAATGAAAAGCTAGTGGTGGATGGATATCACTTCTCACATGCCCAACATATAAGGTAATTCACCATAAGGATGATAACTTGTTAGAGGGATATGATAATTTAAGAGTCATACTCAAATCTCCACCAAGAAGGGTGGGCACATGTGTGCATGCATTATGTTTACATAGAGAGTTTTTACCGCAAAGTAGTAACCCCCTTTTTCTTATGAAGGAGTCACACACAAGACGATATGTTTATTTGGCCCCATAGGTCAAATTTGGCCCTCATGAATGATAAAAATCCTATTCTATCCTATTCCACTATATAAGTGGACTCATGTAGCACTTCTAAGTCCATCATATATAACACTTCTTTGAGCTTATTGCATCATGGCATCATCACCAAAGTATGAAGATAAGGTATGCAATGAAAAGCTAGTGGAGGATGGATATCACTTCTCACATGCCCAACATATAAGGTAATTCACCATAAGTATGATAACTTGTTAGAGGGATATGATAATCTAAGAGTCCTACTCAAGTCTCCACCAAGAAGGGTGAGCACTTGTGTGCATGCATTATGTTTACATAGAGAGTTTTTACCACAAAGTAGTAACCCCCTTTTTCTTATGAAGGAGTCACACACAAGACAATATGTTTATTTGCCCCCATAGGTCAAATCTGGCCTCCTCATGAATGATAAAAATCCTATTCTATCCTATTCCACTATATAAATGGACTCATGTAGCACTTCTAAGTCCATCATATATAACTCAATATCATTTTTCTATTGTCAAATCTTTCTGCCTCTATGCTTCTACTCCTCTTCCCTCTTTCCACAACAACGGAGTACCACCTACATCGATTTTTATCATTTTTTACGTGATCTGACATCCATATGTGCTTGCCCCCTCAATCTCATCATTTTCAACCTCACTTCTGGTGTTCAATCCTTTGCATCTTTTCTACCTAGTGTCACTTACTATGCCTTTACTACCATGATATGCTGATGCAGTGTGCATCAACTCTCTCAAAGCTGTAGATTCAAAAAATAAAAATTATTATTTGAAGTTCCTAAGGTTGTAAGGGAGAAAAAAGAAAAAAGAAGTATGTAGCATTCACTTGAAACATACTTCCCAGAAATCATGGAATTAAAGCCCCATGCACATTCATCATGAGATATGTATGATGTATGCAATCAGGTTGTAAATGCACTTTCAATATACTAGTTCATCATTTCAGAACATTTTGTTAGAGTTCGTACCAAGCAATCTACAGATTCATGAATTGATATATTGCTATGCAAAAGAGCCATCTCATTTGATACGAAAAATCACTTTCCAGCTGCAAAGCTTATCAAACATGCATAGATAACCAGCTCATGACTTGCAATGGATAAGAAACTCATATGTAACATAGGAATCTCTGGGATATTATCCCTCCTGGCAGCCAGAAATGCTGCTTCAATGTTTTTAATGTTATTTAAGCACTTTTAGATAATTATGTTTAATCTTTCTAATTGAAATGCTCCAAATTGTATCCTCGTAACCATCAACAGCAATATATGAAAGGTTTTCCTTACGAGTGAAACAAATGATATTCTTTCATACTTACCGCTGGTGAGCATTCCTGAAATTCCCTGACAATGCTGCTTCTTGCGTTGTCATAAGTGCAAGGGGTGGACTAATTGCCCTCAAGAATACAGAGCAAAAAAGGAAGTACCCATAAAGAAGAAACTGACCCTTGTATCTGTCAAGTAAAGAAGTACATGCATCAAGCATAAAACACCATATATTTCTTAACATAGTAAAAAGCAATAACATTTAAACCAAATAGTTCAGAATATGTTCTTACCCAATCGTTTTGGCGAGAGAGCGAGTGAAGAAGATGATGTCAAGGACTGGTTTGAATGTGTATGAATACAGTTCACTGATTGATGAAGAAAATTTGGCAATATCTTCCGTAATACGCTGCCAAAAGAAACCTTCAACCAATGAGATGGTTGTATGTAACAAAGTGTAACGTGGAAATGATGTCATATGGAAGGTTTTATATTTCTAAATTCATGTGTGTAGGCAGATGAGTTACAAATGAATAGGCAAGGGAAGCAAGAATACACATAAATGCAGAATTAGATATCCAAACATGCAAAAACAAATCAAAGGAAATACAGATCAAGAACTTAACACTCACCTGATCTGGGTTTGAAAGACCCCCAAGGACTGATGCAGCATAATAAACACGATTGCTGAGATAAAATTTGTGTAGGTGCTGGGTGAGCCTTTGCTGAAGTGAAAGGCTTATAATAGCCTGTGAGATAATCATAAAGTTAATGTGAATGCTTTGACATGTCTGTAACGTCATCAACCATATGGCCCCCCTTACAACAGGAAGCCATTGACTCAATCTATGTTTAGGTCTACTTATTTCTTTCCAAAAACATCAGTCTTGCATACAAACCCATCAGGAACCTACATAATAACACATCATCAAGCATCTCATAGCTTCATAAACTCAAAAAAACTTTAAATCCAAAGTACTATAGCGTAATTCTTCAATTTTACTAAGAGAAATAACTTGTGATACTTGCATTTCAAATTTCCTAATACTGTTGGATCAATATATTCGGTCCTTTCAAATGGTTGAAAAACAAAATGCAGAAACTTGCAAACATGGAATTCCTGGAGACCAAAAGAAATAGTGAGGTATGTATGCAAACACAAAAAATATACCTGCATATACTTCAAGCCACTATTCACTATTGCAGCTGGTATTGCAGCACAAGCAAAATTCACAAGATTGGAGGAAAAGTCCGACCAGTCCTAGTGTAAGACAAAAAAATTAGAGATGGAAAACCAATATATGCACACCTACAGAAACACTGGCACAAACTTATGACTGAAACATCATTGTTCAAGTTTGGACAGTCAAAGTTAGACTATATAGAATCACATTCCAATTCTACCTATCATTAACATATTAAGTGTTCAATAGTTTAGGGGAAAACTCAGAATGGCACCAATATATTTCCTTAAATACCCCTTAGTTTTCGTTATTTCAACAATCCCTTGTTCAACCCCCTTAAACAGAGAAAGAGAGGATCAATTGACCACTCAATTGCTAATAGCACATATCATTGCTTACAAGGGGTTGACCAAGGGCATTTGGCAAAATAACGAAAACTTCAGGCATACATCAGCGTCTTCTCTAGTTTAAATGGTAGTTTTTTCCAGGTCTCATTCTTTGAAGGGGACTCTGAGGGGTATCAGCACATGTTGCAGGATATTTTTACCTTTGAGACCACTCCTTGGCCAGCTTTTCCTTCCACCAACGCAATCCTTTCTATGCCATACAATCAAACATGGGAATAATTCAGACGCATAAGTCCACAAAATAAAATTGTACAATTATACCAACCAACCTGTGAGTAATGTACGGCTGTACAAGAGACACGTTTGTATCGCAACTTGAAATGCTTCCTTTGACCATATGGAGGGCACGCAAATCTTCAAAATTTCCAATAGTCTCCTAGCAAAGATGGCATCTACCGCAATCTGCATCAAGCAATACATTAGTCCACAACACGTCCAGATAAAAAGACTGGCATAATTTCACAACCTAATGGATTTTAAATGATAATTTTGTCATATCAAAAGCAATGGCTACAGCGGTGCTTACATACGGCACATGAAAAAAGGGAATTTACCATGTGAGTATGATCATTGCAAATGCCACATATATACTGGCCATATCATTGAATTTCATGCTACATGAATAATGAAACAGTACTTACATATGTAACATGTGAAAGAAAATTTTAACACATGTCTTGGAAAAACACTTGAATTCAACTGTTATGATAAACAAAGCAGATATTTGAATTTAGTTCATAGTTAGAAATTTGATTATGCAATGGATGAAGCAAACATTTGAATTCAGCACATGGTTAGACGAAGAATTGAAT
This sequence comes from Azolla caroliniana, assembly GCF_043228905.1. Classification (NCBI taxonomy): domain Eukaryota; kingdom Viridiplantae; phylum Streptophyta; class Polypodiopsida; order Salviniales; family Salviniaceae; genus Azolla; species Azolla caroliniana. The sequence continues at coordinate 4,150,209 of NW_028230439.1, read as the reverse complement.
TTCAATTATTTCAAAGGATAAAGCAAACATTTAAATTAATATATGGTCTGAAACAGGATTGAATTCCAATAATTTGGATGGATGACGCAAAAAAGTGCTGTTCCAATGACTGTCATAAATAATCATGGCAAATCTTAGTGGTTTCTTTTCTCTGTGATATTTCTCAAAAGTGGTTAATTCCCAAAGACTATAGAGATAGAAAAGTACCTTAGGGCTAGCAGATGTAGAGAGCGCAAGATTATGAGAAGATTCACATAATGACTTCTGTTCTGATTGAAACGCTTTGATTTTCTTGCGAAGAAGTCTGCCCCCTGCAAAAACAAAGCTGCCTCCAACAAGAAAGACATACAGAATCTTCCTTTTATGTTGTACATGAAATATCGGTTTCTCCATATTTCTCTCTTCCGTCCTCTCTCTCTTTCTCTCTCTCTCTCTCGCGCGCGCACCCTATGTCTTCATTTCTCTCGGTCCCTGGCTCTGAATCTGAACTCTCAACTACGAGCGGAATCTGCTCTACGTAGCTGAGCAGCGCCAAGGATTTCTCCCTTCGCTGTCTGCCATGGGTAAAGATTATGCCGCCTGATTCTGCGTAAGGAAGAAAGGGGGGGGGGGGGGGGGGGGGGGGGGGGGGTGAGTAGGAGGTACCGATCAGGCGGGGGGGCCGACGACGATGGCGATCATTCGTGTTGAATGGTCTGTGCATTGAGACGCCATCGCCAATTGTGTGAATGAGCTCGTGTGGGACTGACAAGCAGGCAACGCAAAATTCAAAGGCAAAAAAAGGCAAAGAGGAGAAATAAGAAGATACATATAAAAAACAACTTTAATTATAGAGTAAATTCAAAATTTCTTACTTAACGTGGGACCTTTGTTTTTTGTTTTTAACCCAACTAACCAACCAACCCTCTCTCCCATAATAACATTCATCCCATCCATCACGATTCACACATTAGGTGGGGGGTATGTTTTCACATGCCACTCCACTACTCTCTTCCTGCTTGTCCCACTCGCAAGAGAGACATACTCTCGAGAGTATTGCGATCGAGAGCGCACATTGTGGTTGCGAGAGAAATTCGTGCAAGGATTGGGCTTGGTCAAAGATGTGTGGAAAGCATGCTCGAATCTGATCAGAGGGCAGAGCTCAATGTATCAAAGTGTGATACTCGAAAGATGTGTGGAATATGAAAGCCTTGTATCAAAGTGTGATTGCTCAAACTTTCGAACTTGTTTAGGGCAATGTGTGCATAGTCGACCACTTTCATCACTTGTACCCCCAACACCCCCTCTCACATTGCAATGCATGTGAGCTAAGTCGCATGGAAGCAATGGTTCGAATGGCTGACAACGAGATGGGCTCTAACATGTATCGATGTGTACGGTTTCCTCTTTCCGCGAAGAATATGGTAAATTTGTAGTTAGGTGCAACATGTGTAGTATAATGTGTGAAGCGTGACTTGTGAGCCTCGAGAGAGAGAGAGAGATGGAGAAATGCCCATGTCATCTCCGCACATGAGCACCGGTTTGCTCACACCTTCGTGGTGTATGGCGTACACCCCCCCCCCCCTCCAGTATACCATTATTGTACACATGTGACTAGCCGCTTGCATGATATTATCATCAT
>NW_028230439.1:2583347-2621857 GCF_043228905.1 Azolla caroliniana | reverse complement strand
TAGTCACATGCCGAAGCGCAGTACTTCGTGACGTTCATAGATGACCACAGCCGGAAGCTGTGGGCCACACCACTGAAGACGAAGGATCAGGTGCTATCCGTCTTCAAAGAGCTCCACGCGAGAGTGGAAAGAGAAACCGGCCGGAAGCTGAAGGCGGTTCGAGCAGATAACGGAGGAGAGTACCGGGGGCAGTTCGAGGAGTACTGCCGCTCGAAGTGAATCCGGCTCGAATTTACCGTGCCGAAGACGCCGGAACTAAACGGACTGGCCGAGAGGATGAACCGGACCATAATGGAGAGGGTTCGGAGTATGCTAGCGCATGCAAAACTACCCAAGAAGTTTTGGGTTGAGGCACTGTCGACGTCGACTTATGTGATAAACAGATCACCCTCAGTACCCTTGGACGGAGACACGCCACAGAGAGTATGGACCGGTAAGGAAGTGTCTTACCGGCATCTGAGGGTGTTCGGGTGTCTCGCTTACGTTGTCGTGAAGAAAACCGTCCACGAGCGGAATCGGTGCGCCGGAGCATAGGAATCGGCTCTTCATGCACGTACGCCTTGTGTTGTACATAAGAGAGAATTAGGGACATGGAAGATCCTAGGTAGGTAGGAAGTTAATAGGAAACGGCTCCCTTCTTGCCTATAAAAGGAGGGAGACGAGGAGGAGGAAGGGATCGCGGTTAGAGGGGACGAAGTGCTGTCGGGTTGTCGGCCGAAGGCTTCTCTCTCTTCCATACTCCATAGCTTCTTGCTGTGCAGGTTTTCAGGAGGCTCGCGCTGCTCAGAGGAATGCCCGAGTGCTTCCGGCAGCACCTCCAACCTACTCCCTTCTTTCTGAGCGATTACGAACAGGCATCGGCATCTGTTCGCCGGCCTGTTCGGTTGTAACCGACTTCGTGCTTCGTGCTGTTTGTCTTTGTTACTATATATATATACCTACATTCGTGTCTCTCTGCGTCGGTGTCCCACTCGCGTCTTTGTGTCGAAGGGCCGTGTCCCTGTGAATCTATGCTCGCACGTAGTGGGTCCTTTCCCTTCTCCCTTGTCTCTTGCTCTTCGGTACAAGACCCCCGAGGCCCCGCCTCATTCCACGCATCCGCGAGGAATACCTCGACATCTTGGTGAACCCGAAGTGAAGGAGGCGGCAGAAGAGCAGAAGATGAAGGGGTCGGATCTTGCGGAGGCCATGGCTTCGGCCGTGGATCGGATATTGAGCGCACGCGAGGGCACCGGCGCCCTCGACAGAGCCATTGAGGTGGTCGTCGGTACGATAGGCCGGTTCAGCGGAAAGGATGCCACGAAGTATTTGGCGTCCTACGGGGCAGAAATGCTGATGCCAGGCGTCTTGCCGGGTTCCGTCGAGTGGCGATGCCGAGCATCCATGCGGAGGTGCTCGAGGTACGGGCGGAGAGCCGTACCTGGGAGGAGTTCGAAGGCCGACTCCTAGAAAAATACGGGCTGGACAACGCGCTCCGGCTTTCGAAACTGGACTTCATGGAATGGGTGGAGTCCCCCGGCAAGGGAAGAAACGCGTCGGCACTCCTCCGGGAGTTTGAGGAACGCTTTGCGCGCCTTTCGGCGCTTGACCGAACCGTTCTGGATACGAGCCGGGTCCTACTGTTCGTCAAGTCGGTGGACGAGCGGGACCGGGATCAAGTCGGCTCCTTGCTAGAAACCGAAGAAGGGCTGACGACCGACTGGGCTGCGGTGAAGAGAGTCTGTGGCCGTTTCGACAAACGGCGAGAATGGGCTGACAACGGGGCGACCGGAGTGGGCTCTGTCACAGCAAGGAGGCTTGAACCGGCACCACAAGGGCGAAGGGCAGAGACCCGGGAGTGGCTCGAAACCGGTTCGGCTCCGACCGGCATGATCAATGACTCGTCCGGAGGAGCAGCGTTGGAGGAGTTGACGCGGGCGATAAAGGATCTCCAGATCGCCCAGACTCGAAGGGAAGGCGGCGAACCGGCTCGTGACCGATGGCCGGCAGCAGGGAACAGGTGCATGTGGTGCGACGAAGTCGGCCACATTCGGAAGGACTGCGGCGATTTCACAGAGGCGTTGAGGAACCGGGTGGTGTACCTATGGGAAGGCCGGGTGCACGCCGGCGATACCAGAAGGGCCCTGAACCGGAATGACGGGCGAGGAGGTATGAAGAGACTCATGGAAGAGGCAGCGGCCCGACACGTGGAGGCCATCCACTACTCGGCGTCGGCCGGCATTCGGGTCGGGGGCAGCGAGGCCCGAAAGGAGGGCAAAGACGGATTCTGGTCGGCAATGCTAGAAGGTCTTGCCGGCGCACGACTAAGGAAAGATGAAATGGACCGCGCTGAGAGACGGGTCCGGGAAATAACCGGGTGGAGTGATCCGGTCGAGGAGAAGACGGGCTTCGTAGAAGCCGCCTACCGGAACTACGAGGCTCTGGTAGAAGACAAATGAGTGGGGAAAGCCGGAGCGGCCGAGCCCTCACAACGATACGAGACCCGATTCGGGCAACGACGGAACGATGCCGGTGGGTCCAGCTCGCAAGATAACCCCAGGAAGGGCGGATACCGACTGGGGACGGAAATAGAAAGGACTACGGACCTACGAAAGGTCCTAGAAGAACGGATCCTCGACAGCAAAGTGGAGCTGTCATTGCGGGAGGTGCTAGGGATCGCTAAGAAGGAGTTCCACGACTCCATTGTGGACCTGGTGAAACGGAAGAGGCTGTCGACGGAGACGGAACCGGAAAGACCGGTGGAGGTGCGGACGACGCACATCGACGACACGACGCTGGAAGATGAGTGGGCGGAGAGCACTATTCAAAACCGCACTGGGCCCAAGCGACCACGGAGACCCCGGTAAAGATCAGAGATGTTCAGGAACCGGTGGTGGCATTGGTGGACCACGGTTCGGAAATAAACCTGATGTCCATGGACTTCTATAAGAAGGGAAAGTGGCCGATCAACACCAAGCACGGGTGGAAGATACGGGCGGTGACGCGCGCCACCGAGGAACTGCACGGGGCCTTCCCGAATGTACGAGTCAAGATTGGCGACGTCGAGATTGACCAGCACTTCTTCGTACAGGAGACGTCCTCGCACCCGGTCATATTAGGGGAACCATACATCACGGCGGCGTGGATGGAGACCAAGGTGCTAGACAACGGTTCGGCCTACGCAAGGGTCAAAAGCCAGGACGGGCGCCATTCGGTCCAATTTCTGACGGTGCGACCGAACCACGAGTGGAACCGCGAATCCCTCGGTGGCGAGAACCGGGACGATTTTTAGAGAGGACTGCCAAGGCGTGGGGCCGAGACAGTCCGGACACTTGGGAAAGACCCCACAGCTGTACGATAGAACCGAAACCGAAGAAACCTTGTACGATAGGTAGAAATTTCTGCTTCTCCAACAACGGAGGGTGTATGATAGTCGGCATCGTTGGCCGAGAAAAGGCAAGGGCGGAAGAGCGACTTCGAGCGTGCGGAGTTCTCGGCCCGGACGAGGAAATCAACGGAGCCGTGGAGGCGGTCTCCTTCGACGACACCTTGGAAATGCTGAGGAAGGTAGCCGGAGAAGACCTTAACGAGGACCGGACGATACCGGTATGTTCCGAAGATATGTATGAAGTCATCGCGAACTTCAGTCAGGGGCTCGAGCCGGATCGGACAGCCCGAGTTAGCAAGAAGTACAAGACTATGGACCGGAAGGTAAGGCCAGTCGCGGCACCCTTAACGGAGGGCAGCGAGTCCCGAATCAGCGAGATCCGGTCTGCATAGGTCACACCTTCACCGACGGGACGCTCCGGGAGCTCAAAATCGGCGGGGGCGGGTTCCTACTGCCGGCGGAGGAAGACCGGTTTCGGAGAATGCTCGGAAGGCACGGGAAAGCCTTCGCGTTCTCACCGGAAGAGATCGGGTGTGTAGACCCGACAATCGTGGAGCCGATGGTGATATTCACGGTACCGCATGTACCGTGGAATCTCAAGCCGATTCCAGTACCGAGAGCTCACATCCCGAAGTTGATGGAGCTATTGAGGAAGAAAGTCGATATGGGCATTCTCGAACCGGGTAGTGCCCCATACTCGAACCGATGGTTTACCGTACCAAAGAAAAACGGAACATTGCGCTTCATTCAAGACCTGCAGCCGGTCAACAGAGTGACCATTCGGAACGCAGGAATCAGACCGACCATAGACGAGTTCGCGGAGGCCTTCGCCGGAAGGTCGATTTACTCGGTCGGTGATCTGTACTCGGGGTACGACCAGTTCCAGCTAGCCGTGGAGAGCAGAGACATTACGACGATGCGAACTCCCCTTGGCCTAGTGCGAATGTGCACCCTGCCACAAGGAGGGACCAACTCAGTGGCCCACATGGTGAATGCAATGAACAAGGTACTGAGGGATTGCATCCCGGACATCACCATGCCATTTCTGGACGACATCCCGATAAAGGGGTGCCCGGTTGAAGAGAAGGACGAGACAGTCGGGCTGGACGGATGCCGGCGATTCGTGGCAACACACATTGACGACTGCGAGAAGGTACTACAAAGGCTAGAGGATGCGAGGATCACCTTCTCCGGGGAGAAATCGGCCTTCGGGCAATCAGAAATCCTGATGGTCGGGCACCTGTGTGGACCGTATGGCCGGAAGCCGTATCCGGCAAAAGTAGAAGCCATCTCCGCGATGAAGACCGACTGTAGCTCGGTTACGGAAGTTCGGAGGTTCCTGGGGGCATGCGCGTTCTACCACATATGGATCCCGCATTACGCCCACGTTGCGGAGCCGCTATACGGGTTGCTGAAGAAAGGGCAAAAATTCGAGTGGCGAGACGAGCACACGGAGTCGGTCCGGAAGCTGAAGGAAGCTCTTGCGGCAGAACCGGCGCTCCGGAAGGCTATCTACGAGAAGGATACCCCGGTATACATAACGGTGGATACGAGTCCGACCGGGATCGGATGGGTCGTCAACCAAGAAGACGAGGACGGCATTCGGTTCCCGATCCGATCGCGAAGGTCCTCAGTGAGCGACAACGAGGGTACGCCTAGGTTAAACGCGAACTCTGGGGTATCGTTTCGGCAGTAAAGGCCGACAAAGACTACCTGATCGGGACAAAAGTGATTATCGAGACGGATTGCCTCCCAATTCTCGGCATGGTTTCCGGATGCGCGACACTGAACCTGGCGATGCTCAAGTGGATAGCGTACATCAAGTCCCTGGACCCGGAAATACGACACATTTCCGGAAAGGATAACGCCATGGCCGACATGCTTTCGAGGGCAAGGTTTGATGACGAGGGCGGCATGGTTTCGGAGGACGAAGAAGTCGGCGTGGACTTCTTCGAGGCGGCGTACGTGACGACCGATGGGGCGAGCACTCCGGCACTTAACGGCTTTGACGAGAGCAAGTACGACGGCGAGTGGCTACGGATCGGTGGGTTTTTGAGGACAATGACGCCGGATGCGTCATGGACAAGGGACGAGGCCAACCGGATCCGGAAGAAAGCATACCGATTCTTTCTCCGGGACGGATACTTATGGAAGCACCCGAAGAAGAGGAACGACGTCCCGCTCCGGGTGGTGGCGATGAAGGACGAACAGGAGGAGCTGCTGACGGCCTACCACGACAGCCCTTGGGCTGGACACCGCGGAACGTGGGCCACGTTCGAGAAGATAAAGGGGAAGTACTGGTGGCCGGGACTGTACCGGGACGTGCATCGGTTCGTGACAACTTGCGAGAGCTGTCAGATGCACTCCATAGTCCGACATCGGGACGAGCTTCACCCTACGTACCCTCCGACCATCCACTTCAAATGGATGGTAGATCTGGTGACGATGCCGATGGGCATAGGACAGATGCGGTATCTGGTCCTGGCTCGGGAAGATCTGACGAACCAGGTGGAAGGCCGAGCCCTTCAGAACAAAACGACCGCGGCCGTATGTCGGTTCCTGATCGAGGACGTGATATGCCGGTACGGGTGCGTCGGGAAGATCGTGGCTGATCGCGGGGAGTTGGACGCCGAAGAGGCCGAGGAGCTGTTCGACCGGCTAGGAGTCAAGCTCTCGCTTACCACTGCGTACAATCCGGAGGCGAATGGGAAGGTGGAGCGCGGACACGGACCGATCGTCAAGGCGTTAGTTCGGGCATGCGGAGGGCAAGTCGGGAACTGGCCGCGGCTGCTACCTTACGCGTTGTGGGCTGACCGAACTACGCACAGTTCGGTAACCAGATTCATGCCGGCAGAGCTCATGTTTGGGTAGAAGCCGATCATGCCGATGGAACGTACGATCTCCTCGTGGGAAACCGTGGACTGGAGAGACGAGATGAGTCGGGAGGAACTGTTGGCGGCGCGCATACAGCAGCTCGAGCGAAGACCGGAGGACGTGGAGCAGGCTACAGAAAAGCTTCAGGTGGCAAGGACGAGGAACAAAGCCCGGTTCGACCGAACGCACCGGCTACGACCAAAGAAGATCGAGGAAGGCGACTGGGTGCTAGTCTATGACAGCAGCCTCGACAACCAGCACCGAGCAACACAGAAGTTCGCAAGAAGGTGGTTCGGGCCTTACGTGGTACAAAGCGCCAACGACAACGGGACGTACCATCTGGCGGAACTCGACGGCACGAGAATGGCGATACCGGTAGCTGGGAAGCGGATCAAAGCGTTCAAGAAGCGTCACGACGACAAGCCGAATCCGGTTAACCTGGACCGGAACGACGAACGATCCGAAACCGAGGAAGAACCAACGGACGGGGAATGAAGGCTAGACCGGTTTTCTCCGTCCCAACTCAACTTGGCGCATGCCGGTGGATGCACGGTTAGGTGGGGGCGGATGTCGTGAAGAAAACCATCCACGAGCGGAATCGGTGCGCTGGAGCATAGGAATCGGCTCTTCATGCACGTACGCCTTGTGTTGTACATAAGAGAGAATTAGGGACATGGAAGATCCTAGGTAGGTAGGAAGTTAATAGGAAACGGCTCCCTTCTTGCCTATAAAAGGAGGGAGACGAGGAGGAGGAAGGGATCGCGGTTAGAGGGGACGAAGTGCTGTCGGGTTGTCGGCCGAAGGCTTCTCTCTCTTCCATACTCCGTAGCTTCTTGCTGTGCAGGTTTTCGGGAGGCTCGTGCTGCTCTGAGGAATGCCCGAGTGCTTCCGGCAGCACCTCCAACCTACTCCCTTCTTTCTGAGCGTTTACGAACAGGCATCGGCATCTGTTCGCCGGCCTGTTCGGTTGTAACCGACTTCGTGCTTCGTGATGTTTGTCTTTGTTAATATATATATATACCTACATTCGTGTCTCTCTGCGTTGGTGTCCCACTCGTGTCTTTGTGTCGAAGGGCCGTGTCCCTCTGAATCTACGCTCGCACGTAGTGGGTCCTTTCCCTTCTCCCTTGTCTCTTGCTCTTCGGTACAAGACCCCCGAAGCCCAGCCTCATTCCACGCATCCGCGAGGAATACCTCGACAACGTGCATGTAGCTAAGGACCGGAGAGGTAAGTTAGATCCAAAGACCCGGCCATGCATATTCCTCGGTTACGGAAACCATGAGTTCGGCTACCGAGTGTGGGACCCGGTCGACAAGAAGGTATTCCGGAGTCGAGATATTATCTTCATGGAGGACAAGACGCTCGCCGACTGGGAGTCGGAGAAGAAGATAATGAACTCTGAGTCGACCGGTAAGGATAGACTCTACGATGAGCAGACCCAACTGGCATGAGACCGGTTAGCACTCGAGGAACCAGCCGGTTACGGTGAGGATACCGAACCGGCAGAAGAAGAAGTAAAGGAAGCTGAGACCGGAACCGGCCAAGACCCCGAATCGGATTCAGATGAAGAGCAAATGGAGGAGTCGGTTACCGAAGCCCGAAGACGGAGATATCCTCTCAGAGAGAGAAGGGCGCCCTGGAGATTTCCGGATGCAGAGCATGTTCTGCTAACCGATGAGGGGGAGCCGGAAAGCTTCGAAGAAGCAAAGGAAGACACCCACAACAGAAAATGGTTAAGTGCCATGCAGGATGAGATGGATTCCCTGCATGAGAACCATACGTATGAATTGGTGGAGTTGCCGAAAGGAAAGCGGGCACTCCGAAACAAGTGGGTGTACAAGTTGAAACCGGGAGATGCCGGAAACCCCCCGAGATACAAAGCCAGGATCGTGGTCAAGGGGTTCCAAAACAAGAAGGGCGTGGACTTCGATGAGATATTTGCCCCGGTAGTAAAGATGACCTCCATCCGGACGGTGCTGAGTATAGCAGCAAGCATGGACCTCGAGGTAGAGCAGCTGGACGTGAAGACGACATTCCTTCACGGCGACCTCGAAGAGGAAATCTACATGCAGCAACTGGAAGGATTTGTGGAGAAAAGGAAGGAGCACCTGGTATGCCGGTTGATGAAGAGCCTGTACGGACTGAAGCAGGCTCCCCGACAATGGTACCGGAAGTTCGACTCCTTCATGACCGATCAAGGGTACCACAAGACGCAGGCCGATCACTGCGTGTTTGTGAAGAAGTTCGAAGGAGGGGACTTCCTGATACTCCTCCTGTACGTGGATGACATGTTGATCGTCGGACGGGACCAAGTCAAAATACGGATGCTGAAGAAGGCTCTCAACCGGACCTTTTCAATGAAAGACTTGGGTCCGGCAAGACAGATGTTGGGGATGCACATCATTCGGGACCGGTCAAAGAAGCAATTATGGCTGTCACAGGAGAAGTATGTGACAAAGGTGCTTCACCGGTTCAAGATGTCAGATGCAAAACCGGTCGGATCGACACTTCCGGCAAACTGCAAGCTATCCGGTAAGCAAAGCCCGAAGACGAAAGCAGAGAAGGCAGATATGATGAAGATCCCATATGCCTCTGCCGTCGGGAGCTTGATGTACGCAATGGTTTGTACCCGACCGGACATTGGATACGCAGTCGGAGTGGTGAGCCGGTTCATGAGTAATCCCGGCAAGGAGCACTGGAACACAGTCAAATGGATACTCTGGTATTTGAAGGGCACTTCAAATATGTGTCTCTGATTCGGCTCCGGAAAACCTCAATTGGACGGTTTCACCGATTCGGACATGTCGGCTGACGTGGATACCAGCCGGTCTACATCCGGGTATGTAATGACATATGCAGGGGGAGCTGTTTCATGGCAGTCGAGGCTGCAGAAGACGGTTGCATTGTCAACCACGGAGGCGGAGTAAATGGCAGTTGTGGAAGCCGGCAAGGAAATCTTATGGATGAAGGACTTCATCGGTGAGCTCGGTATACGGCTCGGTGTGTATCTTCCTCTCCTTTGTATCGTGTTTTATTTCCCGTTTTTCTGTGTATGAAAAGAATCTCGGTTGTGGCCGAGCATTGCGCATAAGGAACGTTGGGTTCCCGTCAAAGGGGAAATGGCCTATCAACACCAAGCACGGGTGGAAGATACGCGTGGTGACGCGCGCTACAGAGGAGCTGCATGGTGCGTGCCCAAACATACGCGTGAAGATCGTCGACATCGAGATAGATCAGCATTACTGTAATTCTAGGCGAGCCGTACATTACGACAACACGCATGGAGACAAAAGTACTGGACAATGGTTCGGCGTGTGCACGTGTCAAGAGCCAAGACGGTTGGCATTCCGTCCAATTCATGACAGTGCGACCCAACCACGAGCGGAACCGCGAGACCCTTGGCGGCGACAACCGAGGGGATTTTTACAGAGGGCTATCAAGGCGTGGGGCCGCGATAGTCCAGACACCCCGGAAGAACCCCACACATGTATCATAGGTAGGAAATTTTGGCTCTCTAAAAACGGAGGTTGTACGATAACTGGCGTAGCTGGTTGGGAAAAGAAGCGAACGGAGGAATGACTTCAGGCATGCAGAGTCCTCGGCCTTGAAGTGGAAATCAACGGAGCCGTGGAGACGGTCTCTTTTGACGACACCTTGGGGAGGTTATGGGAGGTGCTCGGAGAAGGCCTTAGCGAGGACCAAATGATTCCGGTATGTTCGGAAGAGATGTATGAAGTCATTGCCGACTTCGGTAATGGACTCGAGTCGAATCGGACGGCCCGAGTGGATACGAAGTACAAGACTGTGGACCGAAAGGTGAGGCGAGTCGCGGCACCCTTGCCGGAGGGCAATGAGTTACGGATAAAAGGGGTCGCGTCGGACCCAAGTTTACAAAATCCGGCTAGCATAGGACACACGTTCACCGATATAACACTACGGGAGCTCAAGGTTGGTGGGGGTGGCTTTCTACTGTCGGAGGAGGAGGACCGGTTTCGGAGGATGCTCGGAAGGTACGGGAAGGCCTTCACGTTCTCGCCGGAGGAGATTGGGTGTGTAGACCCGACTATCGTCGAGCCGATGGTGATCTTCACGGTACCGCATGTGCCGTGGAATCTCAAACCGATTCCGGTACCCAGAGCTCACATCCCGATGCTGATGGAGCTACTGAAGCAGAAGGTGGATATGAGCATCCTCGAACTGTCGAGTGCCCCATACTCGAATCGGTGGTTCACAATGCCAAAGAAGAATGGCACGTTGCGCTTCATATAGGACCTGCAACCAGTCAACAAGGTGACCATCCGTAACGTGGGGATCGGGCCGACCATAGACGAGTTCGTGGAGGCCTTTGCCAGAAGGTTGATCTATTCGGTCGGTGACTTGTACTCACGGTACAACCAGTTCCAACTAGCCGTAGAGAGCAGGGACATCACGACAATGCGGACTACTCTCGGATTGGTGCGGATGTGTACCCTACCGCAAGGAGGAATGAATTTGGTGGCACACATGGTGAACGCAATGAACAAAGTGTTAAGGGACTGCATCCCGAACATCACTATGCCGTTCCTAGATGACGTACAGATAAAAGGGTGTCCGGTGGAGGATGCAGACAAAACGGTTGGGCCGGACGGATGCCGGAGGTTCGTCGTGAACCACATCAATGATTGCGATAATGTGCTGCAGAGACTCGAGAGCGCATGGCTCACCTTCTCCAGAGAGAAATTAGCGTTCGGGCAGAAAGAGATCCTGGTAGTCGGACACCTGTGCGGGCCCTATGGCCAGAAACCGTCCCCGGCAAAGGTAGAAGCCATCTCCGTGATGAAGGACGATTGCGGGTCAGTTACGAAGGTCCGCAGATTCTTGGGTGCATGTGCGTTCTTCCACATCTGGATTCTGCACTACGCACATGTCGCGGAACCACTCTACGGGCTATTGAAGAAAGGGCATAGGTTCGGGTGGAGGATGGAGCACACGGAGTCGGTCTAAAGACTGAAGGAGGCGCTTGCTGCAGCACCGGCTTTCTGAAAACTGGTTTACGGCAAGGAAGTCCCCATCTACGTGACGGTGGACATGAGCCCGACCGGGATCAGGGGGTGGTTAGTCAGGAGGACAAGGACGACGTACAGTTCCCGATCCAGTTCGGGGCGAAGGTATTGAGCGAGCGACAACGAGGATACGTTGTCGTCAAGAATTTCGGCCAGAGGCGGAAACCGGGAAACATTGGCTATATCGGCGGGTTGAAGCATGTGTACGCACCCATGTACATTTAGTGTGAATATCGAGGGCGCCTTTATGGCGCCGAAGAATATGTAAGTCGGGATTTATCCCACATTGTAACGCATCCCTCTCCTTGTTCTATAAAAGGAAGGGAACGCCCTTGGTGAAAGGGTTGCCCATTTTGCACTAGAGGGTATACCGTTGTCGTGAAGAATTTCGGCCAAAGGCGGAAAACGGGAACGTTGGCTACATCGGCGGGGTGCAGCGTGTGCACGCACCCATGTACATTTAGTGTGAATATCGAGGGGCCTTTATGGCGCCGAAGAGTAGTCAAGTCGGGGCAGACGATCCCATGTAAGGTGGGATTTGTCCCACATTGTAACGCATCCCTTTCCTTGTTCTATAAAAGGAAGGGAACGCCCTTTGTGTCAAGCGCGCGCTCCCTCTCTTTCTCTCTCTCTCCCTTCGGTTGCTTCCGGCGTGCTTCTGGGATGCCCCGGAAACGGTGAAGTGCGACTTCCTACGTGTTGGAAGCAATGTCGTCAATGCGGAAGATCTAGAAGCATTCGATTTCTGTTCAGTACCTGCGTATGACTGTTCGTAGGTCGTTGCACAGAGAGAGAGAGAGAGAGAGACAAAGAGGCACAAAAACACTCTATTGCATAAACAAATGATACAACAACCAACCTCACAAAGAGGTTACAAGGTCACTATATATAGTGACCGACTTAGGGCAACTACCCTTTATGATAATTACATAAATGGCCAAAACGGGATAATGTTGAATACGTCCATTATACACATGTATTCGACACTCCCCCGTAATGGGCGTATACATGGGTTATCTAAGATTACAGGTATAGACTTAGGTTCTCGGACATATCAGCTTTGTTCGAGTCGGCAGGGTCCGAAGGCAGAAGACCGAACTGGTCGGGTCGGAACAGTTGAAGCCGATCATTAAGGAACTGATGTCGGTTGTCGGGAACCATCCTGCTCTGTGCCCGGCTCTAACCGGACTGGTTTGTCGTTACGCCCATCTGATGCCGAAGAGACCGAAAACGGTCTGCCGAGAGACACTTGGTCATTCCATCTGCGACATTGTCGGTTGTGGATATTTTCTCTAGACCGATTTTCCCTGAGATGACGCAGTCCCGAACGAAGTGATATCGAACGTCGATATGTTTGGAGGCGTTGTGGTGAACCGGATTTTTTGACAAGGCAACAGCACCTTGACTGTCGCTGTAGATAACTGGAGCCGAGTCATGTTCGACTTGTCGAAACGTGTGCGCCAGCCGACCGAGCCACAAAGCTTCTTTTGCTGCGTCGGACGCAGCTACATATTCTGCTTCGGTCGTTGAGGTCGCTGTGCACTCCTGAAGTTTCGACTTCCACGAGATTGCTCCATTGCCGAATTTGAAGCAGTATCCGGTTGTTGATTTCCGACTGTCTATACAGCCGGCGAAGTCCGAGTCGGTGTAACCGACTACGCCAGAGGTTCGGTTCGGACCGAAAAGAATGCCATGGTCTTTTGTGCCAGTCAGATATCTGAACACATGCTTGACTGCGTTCCAATGCGATCGGCCAGGATTGTGCATAAATCTGCTAACGACTCCTACTGCATGAGAAATATCAGGCCGTGTCGCGACCATCAGGTACATAAGGGAGCCGACTGCCGGTGCATACGGTACCGACTTCATATCTTCCCCCTCCGGACCGGATGTCGGGCAGTCTCGCTGAGAGAGCCGAAGATTCATGGGGAGCGGGGTTGAAGCAGATTTGGCTGATTGCATGTTGAAGCGTTCTAAGACACGTCGGGTATAGTCGGTCTGAGACAAAAAAAGATGTCGTTTATCGCGATGCCGACTAATCTTCATGCCGAGTATGTGTCGTGCCGGACCGAGGTCCTTCATGGCAAACTTCAACCGCAGTTGCCGAATGAGATCGGCAAGTTCGCCCGCGTGGCGTCCAGAAATTAGCATGTCGTCCACGTAAATGATGAGGAAGATGGGTGATCCATCTTGAGCTGTGTTGGTGAAGAGACAATGGTCCTCATCGCTTTTTGAGAAGCCGATCGATTGGATGAAGTCGTCGAACTTCTTGTACCATTGTCGCGGTGCCTGTTTGAGGCCGTATAGACTCTTCCTGAGTCGGCAGACTAGATGTTCTTGGCCGGTTGCCACGAAGCCTTTTGGCTGCTCCATATAAATTTCCTCCTCGAGATCACCATGGAGGAAGGCTGTTTTGACATCTAGCTGAATCAGCTCCAAGTTGTCGGCTGCCACTACGCCGAGTAGGAAACGAAGGGTTGTCATTTTCACCACTGGTGAAAAAATCTCGTCGAAGTCGACGCCATATTCTTGTCGGAAGCCCTTCGCAACTAATCTGGCCTTGTACTTTGGGGTGGTCGAATCTGACGTCTCTTTTAGTCGATAAACCCACTTGCAAGGAAGAGCACGTCGGTTCCTAGGTAATTCGACCAGATCCCAAGTCTTGTTTGCCCGAATGGAGTGCATTTCCGACTCCATCGCCAGATGCCAGGTGGCTGAATCGACAGATGTCGATGCCTCTTCGTAAGACGTCGGTTCGCCGGCGTCGGTGAAGAAAATTCCAGGAGAGTACCTCTCCGGAGGTTGCGACAGTCTCTCGGATCGTCGAGGCATGATTGGACTGGTCGCATCGGGTATCGTCGTCGGATGGTCCGAAAGCGGATTGTTCTGCTGTGCCGAGTCGGGGTTGTCCGAGTCGGTAGTGTAAGGTTCAGCTACCCGTGAAGCTGACCGTGTGTTGAGAGCAGGGCCTTCTTGAAGGGTCGGCACATCGGAAAATGTTACCCTTCGGACTTCGATTGGTTTTTCGATTGATGGATTCATAGCCGACTCGTTGAACACAACGTCCGAACTTCGAACGATTTGTCTGCGTTCGGGGTCCCAGAGTCGGTATCCCATTTCGCCGTCGGATCCATATCCAAGGAAAATGCATTTCCTGGACCGAGGTGCAAGTTTTCGGCGATCATCTTTCGGAATAAGGGCGTACGCCTCGCATCCGAAGATCCTCAGCTTGTCGTAATTCGGCTTACTGCCGATCCATAGTTCTTGAGGAATTTGAAGTCCTAGAGGTCTACTTGGCGACATATTGATTATGTGTGCTGCCGTGAGTAGAGCCTCTGCCCAGAAGCCATCCGATAGTCCGGAGTGTTGGAGCATGGAAACTATCCGTTCTTGGATTGTCCGATTCATGCGTTCGGCAATCCCGTTTTGCTCCGGACTGTGTGGTGCCGTAAATTCACGTCGAATGCCGCGTTGTCGGCAGAATTTGACGAATTCTTCGGATTTGAACTCTCCCCCATTGTCTGTCCGAAAGCATTTCAGCTTTCGGTCGGTTTGATTTTCCACCATAGCGAGCCAATCTGAAAAGATCGAGAAGACACGATCTTTGGTGCGAATTGGATACGCCCACACCTTTCGAGTCGAGTCGTCAATGAAAGTGACGAAGTAAGATGCACCGCCTAGAGATTGATGCGGCATTGGGCCGCAGACGTCCGAGTGGACCAAGTCGAGAGGTCTCGTTTCTCTTGGTGCTGATGTCGGGTGTGATGCGGCGGCTTGTTTGCCATACTGGCAATGCTCGCAGAATTGATGGTCGGAGAAGGAGAGTTTGGGGATGTATCCGGCTCTAGATAGATGCGTGATGCCGGCCTTGCGGAGGTGTCCTAATCTTCGGTGCCATAGTGATGACACAGGAATATCCACCAAGAACAGGTTACCCTCTCTGAGTGTAACATGTAACGGATACAGTGAGTGTATCTTGGGTCCTCTAGCAAGCAGGAGGTTCCCCCTGTGGAGTGTCCACCCTCCCGAAGAAAAACCGGCACGAATGCCGTCTTCATCTAGTTGTCCGACTGAGATCAATGGCCTTGAGAGCTCGGGTACATGTCGGACATTGTGGAGTACAAGTGTAGAGCCACCTGCAAGGTTGAGCTCTACTGTGCCGATTCCGATGATGTCACAGTGTTGCGAGTTACCGACCCGAACTGAGTCGGAGTGACGGATCGTGTATTGCCGAAATTGGGATCGATGAGGAGTCACGTGAAATGACGCGCCCGAATCTAAGAGCCATGTGCTCGATTCTTCAGTCGTGAGTAGAACTTCTGATCCGACTGGATTTTCGATGGATAGTATATTCGGGTCGTCCGGTAGTACGTCAGCTGAGAAGCTGACGTAATTGATCTCCTCATGCCGGCCACTCTTCTTGTTGTTCTTGTTCTTCAGTGCGCGGCAGTCGGCTTTGATGTGTCCGGGTTTCTTGCAATAGTTGCAGATTCGGTTGTCCCGTGACTGGCTCCGTCTTCGCTGATTGTTCGGCGGTCGTGAGGAATCTCTTCCTCGTATGTTCGATCGGTCTGTCGAACCTTGTACTACGTAAGCGTCGTCTGTTGAGTCTTTGGCGAAAGACTTTCTCCGAGCTGCTTCGGTCAGGATTGCGCTCGTGACTTCGGAGTATTTAACAGCCGTGGTTGACGCGTTGCACACGGTTGTAACGAAAGTTTCCCATGATGAGGGAAGGCTGCTCATGAGTATCATTGCTCTGAGTTCATCCTCGATTGCCGTCCCCTGTGACGAGATTTGGGAGCTTATGCTTTCGTACTCATTGAGGTGTGCTTGGACCGAGTCGGATTCTTTCATCCGCAAGTTGTAGAGGCGCCGGATCAGAAACATCTTCGTTGCGGCGACCTTCTTTTCGTAAGTGTCCGACAGTGTTTTCCACAGTTCGAATGCTGTCGTACACGATTGCACCGTGAAGTATACCGATTCCGATAGGTGCATCCGAATCGTGGCGCGGACGATTCTGTCCAGCTTCTGCCACTCAATTGGTTTGTATCCTTCTGGAGGTTCTTCATGTTCGATGGGGTCGATTTGCCCCTTGACTATGAGATAGTCCTGCATTTGTTCCTTCCAGAAGTTGAAGTTCGATCCATCGAACTTTCGTAGACTCATTTCTGACGAGCCTGATGTTGATGCCATCAAATTCGGTTTCGGTTGACGAAGCTCGGTTCAGAGTTGACTGCGAACCTTGTTGGAGTGCAGCCGGTTGGCTCACCCGATATCGTTCTAGTCGGATTTGAACCCGAGTCGGTTCGGCTTCGGAACTTGCTCGAATTGACTCCGGTAACTTGAGGCACAGAGCCGACTGGTCTTCCCGAATGTTGCCGAGTCGGAGTGAGCCCGGTTCGCTTCGGATATATGTGCCGAATACCGATTATTGAAACCGATTATCTGGACCGATTCTGCTTCGGTTGACTGCAGCGACGAGAGAGATGGATCCAACTGATCCTCTCGAATGTCGATCAGCCAGATGAAGCACGAATTTGGGGTTGATTGCTTAAGACCGATCTGTACCGAGTGGTTACAACGAGCAGCGAGCAGCGTTTAACGACCTTTTCGGATGCCGTTTAACCGAATGGAGCACGATCGTGTCAATGATGCACAAGGGGATTTCACCTCGAGCGGTTACGATCACTGGGAACGGAGTACAACCTGCTGGCTTACTCCAAACAAAGATGATCTAACGCGATGAGATGCAAACCTGGTTTTTCTTCTTCTTCTCTCTTCTTCGAATGACGCAGGAAACCGAATGCAGAGACGACGGCCGACAGCGGATTGAAGGACCGACTACTGTGCAGGCTCTGATACCAGATGTTGGAAGCAATGTCGTCAATGCGGAAGATCTAGAAGCATTCGATTTCTGTTCAGTACCTGCGTATGACTGTTCGTAGGTCGTTGCACAGAGAGAGAGAGAGAGAGAGACAAAGAGGCACAAAAACACTCTATTGCATAAACAAATGATACAACAACCAACCTCACAAAGAGGTTACAAGGTCACTATATATAGTGACCGACTTAGGGCAACTACCCTTTATGATAATTACATAAATGGCCAAAACGGGATAATGTTGAATACGTCCATTATACACATGTATTCGACACTACGCTCCGTCGCTCCCTAGTCCAAGACCCCCGTGGTCCCGCCTTTCTCCACGCACGCGCGTAACAACGCGACATCTTTGGTGAACCCGACGTGAAAGGCGGCAAGGGAATATAGAGTCGGAAGATGACGATCTTGCAGAGATGGTGGCCGAAGTGGTGTTGGAGTCGGCACGAGAGGTGATGAGGCGAGAAGCAGCGCAACAAGCGTTTGAGCGAGTGGTCGAAAGAGTCGGCCGTTTCAACGGGGACAAAGTCCCACCTTACTCGGAAGCCTACAACGCGGAAATGGAGGAGCGTGGCGTAGACGAGGCGTTGAGGCTGGAGTTCTTCTGTCGGGTCGTGGCTGTCTGGACGCATGCAGAAATAAAGGAGCTCCATGAGGCTCATAGTTCATGGGAGGCCTTCGAAGAGGCGCTCCTGAAGGCATACGGAGGACGGCGGAAGAGCCGGGGACGACACGACTTCGACCAGTGGGTAGCATCGGCAAAGACCCACCGGTGCGCGACGAAGGCGTTCTGGGAGTTCGAGCGACGGCTTGGTCGGCTCCCAGAGCGGGAACAAGGTTTGGTGTGGGCGGACAAGGTCCTATTGTTCGTCCGGTCGATCGACCGAGCGGAACGGGAGGCCATCGGGATTGAGCTCGAAGACGATGATGGAGCGAATGGGCTTACGGAGGACTGGTCGAAGGTCGGAAGGGTGTGCCAACGGCTAGATGATGAGCGAGCCGAGAAGGCTAAGAGGAAGGGACGCGACGGCGTGCCATCACAGCGGGAAGAGGCCGAACGACAAAGAGAGTCGGCAAGGGTCGGCGTTGGGACCAGGATTGCGGAGGCGTACGTAGCTCTTAAAGCGATGCTTGAGGAAGAGGGAAGATCGAGGCCGGAAGCTGAGACCGAGGAGACGGACTTGCCCCACGCGACAGCGGAAGATCGGTACGATGGTAGCACGAGAGGGGGTGCGGAACAAAACGCCCTCTCGACTTGCGGAGATAGAACGGCCAAGGACGAGGCCGAGATACAGATCGCGGAACCGGATCATTGGGACCGGCGGTTTCGGGCGTGTCAACTTGAGATCTCGGCCATTGGAGAAGCGAGACCAGACGGGGCTTGCGCGATCGGTAAGAAGACGACCGCCGACCACGAAGAGTCGGTGGCTACGGACAAGGGAGTAAACCGGACGGGCGATTCTTTGTGTCTTCCCACACTTGCTCCCGAGACGATGGTAGTCGGGCCAGAGTGCCCACGTGAGTCCCAGCGAAGGAAGGCAGCGGCGAAAGGGCAAGAATCACCGGCGAGACGATACGGGGAAGGAACGGACGAGAGCCCACAGACCCGATTCCGGAGAACTCGGCATTCGGGCCCGTATTCCCATGTAAGACCGAGGAGATGGATAGCGGTACTGAAGAGTCCTGGCACGATGCCAGCAAAGATGGATGGGAGACAGCCTGCGAGAAGGCTGAGGACGGACACGACACGAGGAGATCGGCATTCCGATACAGGTGGAGCGTGATCTGGTAGTGGATTGTTCGATCGGGGCCGGATTCGGCATGAAAGTGCCGATACGGAAGGGGGTGCGGGACGAGCCGCCCTCTTTTACATGGGGAGAAAGACCAACCGGGCGAAGGTCGAGATTTGGAAAGAGAATGAAAGCCGGTCCTATGGGATTCCTTACCCCGATCCGGCTGCAGGCCCGAGTGCCGGCATGAGTCCTATAAGCGAGATCAGTGGCAACAGGAGAACGGGACTCGACAATCCGGAGAAGGACGAACGGACCCGGACGAGAACCGGGCGGAGCAGACTCCCGGATGACCATTCCGGGAGGGAGGAAGAGAGCAGGCCTACGAAGAGGTCGAGGACATGGTACGTCGGTACCACGGGAGAGGGTGCGGAGTAAACCGCTCTCTCGGCATGCAGAAAAGGACGACTCGGGACAGGGTCAAGAAGGCGACGAACGCCTACGGAGGATCCTTCACACCGGTTTTAGAGACTTCGGCAGTCGGCAACGCGGTCGACGTAAGACCAAGATACTGATGGGCGTAAGGAAGTCCGGTCCTACGGGATCCCCACACCGGTTCCGGAGACTCCGGCCGTTCTGCCAACGTGGCAACGTAAGACCGAGGGAGAAGGAAGGTGGCGGCGTGAAACGGGACTCGGCTACGCGGGAGACACGAGGAGAGTCCGGGAGTGACTCAAACAAAAAGCACCCGAATTTCGGCAACCATAGAAACGGAGTCCGGTCCTATGGGACCCTCACACTGATCCGGAGACTCTGGTAGTTCGGCCAACGTGGCAATGTGAGACCGAGGGAGAAGGACGGTGGCGGCAGGGAACGGGACCTGACGACACGAGCTTCGGAAGGAGCCAGTAGGGGCAAACACGGGGAGGTGTGTCAGGCCGGAAACGCACACCTAGAACAGAACAAGAGTCTCTCAAATGGCCATCGCGGGCCGGATCGAAGCGTGACTGCAAGTGGGGACTCAGGACCTGTTGCAGCGGCATGAAGACGGGAATGGCCAAGCGGGCTACTACGGGGTGTTCCTCGGATGCAAAGGACACCGGTATGCGGGTGAGAAGCGATGCACGATCTGGCCGGAAAGGGGGCCGAGAAGGAGTGCAACACGGGCAGTGCCAAAGAACGGACGAGGGTATGTGGCACACGGAGGTGCCGGAGCGGAAAGGCGAGCACGGAGAAGGCCGGAAAGGGATCCTCCACACCGTTCCGGAGACCATGGCGGTTCGAGCCGACGCGGCAATGTAAGACCATGGAGAAGGAAGGTGGCGGCGAGAGGGCGGTGGCCACCCGAAGCAACATGGGACGACAACCAGGGCATCACGAAGGGTCAACGGAGGCCAAGCGGGCCACTATGGGCATGCCTCAAGCGGAGGACATCGGGGCGTACGGCGGGAAGCAGGGCGCTCATACGGCCGAACAAGGGCCAACGGAAGTACGCGTACTACGAAGATCACGGCAGAGGGCCCATCGACGGGTCGAACGAGCCTACGGGTTGGCGAACGCGAAGGAAGACTCGAAGCCGACGGGTCAACCCGGCAGCGAGCCGAGATGCGGATCACGGAAGACCGGTTTCTCACCGGCCGAAATCTCTCACCCTTCAACCGGGCTTGGCACATACCGGTGGATGTGCGGTTAGGTTGGGGCGGATGTCGTGAAGAATTTCAGCCAGAGGCGGAAACCGGGAACGTTGGCTACATCGGCGGGGTGCAGCGTGTGCACGCACCCATGTACATTTAGTGTGAATATCGAGGGGCCTTTATGGCGCCGAAGAGTAGTCAAGTCGGGGCAGACGATCCCATGTAAGGCGGGATTTGGCCCACATTGTAATGCATCCCTTTCCTTGTTCTATAAAAGGAAGGGAACGCCCTTTGTGAAAGGGTTGCCCATTTTGCTTTCAAAGGTATACCGTTAGGTTTAGAGTTAGGTTCTTCTTCTTCTCCGCCTTCGTGTTTTGCTTAGGGTTCGCTTTGGTTCGGCCTCCTGTGCAAGACCCCGCTTGGCGCGACGAGCTGAGAGCTCCCCGACGGCGGCTTGGCAGCATACGACTACTGTAACCTACCTCAGTCCGGCTCGAAGCCGGGAATGTACTCTTCTTATATATATATACATATACGTTTGCGTCTGTCTGTGTATATTGGCGTCTTTGTTGGTGTCGGGTGCTTCCCCTTTCCTGCGTTTCTTGTACATGAGGGCGTGAGCTGTGTGTGTGCGCGTGTGTGTGTGTGTGCGCGCGAGTCGGTGTCAAGCGCGCGCTCCCTCTCTTTCTCTCTCTCTCCCTTCGGTTGCTTCCGGCGTGCTTCTGGGATGCCCCGGAAACGGTGAAGTGCGACTTCCTACGCTCCGTCGCTCCCTAGTCCAAGACCCCCGTGGTCCTGCCTTTCTCCACGCACGCGCGTAACAACGCGACACCGTTAGGTTTAGAGTTAGTTTCTTCTTCTTCTTCTTCTCCCCCTTCGTGTTCGTTTAGGGTTTTCTTCAGCTCATCTCTTGCGCAAGACCCCGCTCGGCGCAACGAGCCCGTGAGCTCCCCGACCGGTGGCTTGGCAGCTGACGACTACTGTAACCTACCTTGGTCCGGCTCGACGCCGGGAATGTATTCTTCCTTTTATATATATATATATACGTTGCGTCTGTCTTTGTATATTGGCGTCTTTGTTGGTGTCGGGTACTTCCCCTTTCCTGCGTTTCCTGTACATGAGGGCGTGAGCTGTGTGTGTGTGTGTGTGTGTGTGTGTGTGTGCGTGCGAGTCGGTGTCAAGCGCGCGCTCCCTCTCTTTCTCTCTCTCTCCCTTCGGTTGCTTCCGGCGTGCTTCTGGGATGCCCCAGAAACGGTGAAGTGCGACTTCCTACGCTCCGTCGCTCCCTAGTCCAAGACCCCCGTGGTCCCGCCTTTCTCCACGCACGCGCGTAACAACGCGACACCGTTAGGTTTAGAGTTAGTTTATTCTTCTTCTTCTTCTTCTTCTTCTTCTTCTCCCCCTTCGTGTTCGTTTAGGGTTTGCTTCAGCTCATCTCCTGCGCAAGACCCCGCTCGGCGCGACGAGCCCGTGAGCTCCCCGACCGGTGGCTTGGCAGCTGACGACTACTGTAACCTACCTTGGTCCGGTTCGACGCCGGGAATGTATTCTTCCTTTTATATATATATATATATACGTTGCGTCTGTCTCTATATATTCGCGTCTCTGTTGGTGTCGGGTGCTTCCCCTATCCTGCGTCTCCTGTACATAAGGGCGTGAGTAGGGTCGGCATGTGCGTGTGTGTGCGTGTGTGTGCGTGAGTCGGTGTTAAGCGCGCGCTCCCTCTCTTTCTCTCTCTCCCTTCGGTAGCTTCCGGTGTTCTTCTGGGATCCCCCGGAAACGGTGAAGCGCGACTTCCTACGCTCCGTCACTCCCTAGTCCAAGACCCCCGTGGTCCCGCCTTTCTCCACGCACGCACGTAACAACGCGACATATTTGGTGAACCCGACGTGAAAGGCGGCAAGGGAGGATGGAGTCGGAAGACGACGACCTTGCGGAGATGGTGGCCGAAGTGGTGTTGGAGTCGGCACGAGTGGTGCTGAGGCGAGAAGCAGCGCAACAAGCGGCTGAGCGAGTGGTCGAAAGAGTCGGCCGTTTCAACGAGGACAAAGTCCCACCTTACTTGGAAGCCTACAATGCGGAAATGGAGGAGCGTGGCGTAGACGAGGCGTTAAGGCTGGAGTTCTTCTATCGGGTCGTAGCTATCCGGATGCATGCGGAAGTAAAGGAGCTCCGTGAGGCTTATGGTTCGTGGGAGGCCTTCGAAGAGGGGCTCCTGAAGGCATACGGAGGACGGCGGAAGAGCCGGGGACGACACGACTTCGACCAGTGGGTAGCATCGGCAAAGACCCACCGGGGCGCGACAAAGGCGTTCCGAGAGTTCGAGCGACGGCTTCCTCGGCTCCCGAAGCGGGAACAAGGTTTGGTGGGGGCGGACAAGGTCCTATTGTTCGTCAAGTCGATCGACCTAGCGGAACGGGAGGCCATCGGGATTGAGCTCGAAGACGATGACGGGGCGAATGGGCTTACGGAGGACTGGTCGAAGGTCGGAAGGGTGTGCCAACGGCTAGACAACGAGCGAGCCGAGAAGGCTATGAGGAAGGGGCGCGACGGCGTGCCATCACAGCAGGAAGAGGCCGAACGGCAAAGGGAGTTGGCAAGAATCGGCGTTGGGGCTAGGATTACGAAGGCGTACGCAGCTCTCGAGGCGATGGTCGAGGATGAGGAAAGATCAAGGCCGCAAGCCAAGAATGAGGAGACGGACTTGCCCCACGCGACGGCGGAAGATCGGTATGACGGTACCACGGGAGAGGGTGCGGAACAAAACGCCGTCTCGACTTGCAGAGATAGAACGGCCAAGGACGAGGCCGAGATACCGATTGCGGAACCGGAACGTGGGGACCAGCGGTTTCGGGTATGTCATCCCGAGATCCCGGTCATTGGAGAAGCAAGCCCAGACGGGGCTTGCGCAATCGGTAAGAAGACGACCGCCGACCACGGAGAGCCGGTGGCTACGGACAAGGGCGTAAATCGGACGGGCGATTCTTTGTGTCTTCCCGCACTTGCTCCCGAGACGATGGCAGTCGGGCCCGAGTTCCCACGCGAGTCCCAATCGGAGGAAGGCAGCGGCGATAGACCAAGAATCACCGGCGAGATGATACGGGGAAGGAGCGAACGAAAGCCCACGGACCCGATTCCGAAGAACTTGGCATTCGGGCCCGTATGCCCATGCAAGACCGAGGAGATGGATGGAGGTACCGAGTAGTCCTGGCACGATGCGAGCGAATACGGAAGAGAGCAGGCCTACGAAGAGGCCGAGGACACGGTATGTCGGTACCACGGGAGAGGGTGCAGAGTAAACCGCCCTCTCGGCATGCGGAAAGGGACGACCCGGGACAGGGTCGGGAAGACAAATCGGACGCCTACGGAGGATCCTTCACACCGGTTCTAGAGACTTCGGCAGTCGGCAACGCGGTCGACGTAAGAACAAGATACTGACGGTGGTGGCGAGGTGACGAAGGCAATGGGCGTAAGGAAATCCGGTCCTACGGGATCCCCACACTTAACCGGAGACCCCGGCTGTTCAGCCAACGTGGCAACGGAAGACCGAGGGAGAAGGAAGGTGGCGGCGGGAAACGGGACCCGACTACGCGGAAGACACGAGGAGAGTCCGGGAGGGACTCAAACAGAAGACACCCGAATTTCGGCAAGCATAGAAACGGAGTCCGGTCCTATGGGACCCTCACACCGATCCGGAGACCTCGGCTGATCAGCCAACGGGGCAACGTAAGACCGATGGAGAAGGACGGTGGCGGCAGGGAAGGAGACCCGACGACACGAGGTTTCGGAAGGAGCCGGTAGGGGCAAACACGGGGAGGTGTGTCAGGCCGGAAAGGCACACCTGGGACAGAACAAGGGTCTCGCAAGTGGCCATCGCGGGCCGGATCGAAGCGTGACTACGGGACGGTGTTCGGCGCAGGCGGGGTCGAACGAAGGAAGCGGAAGACAGCACAAGGGAGGCGTCGGGAACGAGGTGACAAGTGCCTAGTGAACTGCAGAGGATCGGAGTCAGGGGATGGCAAGAGAGGCCGGAGGAGGATCCTCCACACTCGCTTCAGGGATCTCGGGAGCTCCGTCGAAGTAGCGAAGACTGACACGGCAAGCCCGGGGTGACAAGCTGGTGGGGGCGAGGGGACGACGGCAAGCGGAAGACTCAGGACCTACTGCAGCAGCACGAAGATGGGAAGGGCCAAACGGGCTACTACGGGGTGTTCCTCGGATGCAAAGGACGCCGGTATGCGGCTGGTCGGCGATGCACGATCAGGCCGGAAAGAGATCCTCC
The DNA here is from genome assembly GCF_043228905.1 of Azolla caroliniana. Classification (NCBI taxonomy): domain Eukaryota; kingdom Viridiplantae; phylum Streptophyta; class Polypodiopsida; order Salviniales; family Salviniaceae; genus Azolla; species Azolla caroliniana. The sequence continues at coordinate 2,597,046 of NW_028230439.1, read as the reverse complement.
ACACCGTTCCGGAGACCATGGCGGTTTGAGCCGACGCGGCGATGTAAGACCATGGAGAACGAAGGTGGCGGCAAGAGGACGAGGGCAACGCGAAATGACAAAGGACGGCAATCAGGACGACGCGAATGATCAACGGAGGCCATGCGGGCCACTACGAGCATGCCTCAAGCGGAGGACATCGGGCCTACGGCGGGAAGCGGGGCATTCATACGGCCGAACAAGGGCCAACGGAAGTATGCGTACTACGAAGATCGCGGCAGAGGGCCCATCGACGGGTCAAACGAGCCTACGGGGAGGCGAGCACGAAGGAAGACTCGAAGCCGACGGATCAAACCGGCAGCGAGCCGAGATGCGGATCACGGGAGACCGGTTTCTCACCGGCCGAAATCTCTCACCCTTCAACCAGATTTGGCACGTACCGGTGGACGTGCAGTTAGGTGGGGCGGATGTCGCGAAGAATTTCGGCCAGAGGCGAAAACTAGGAAACATTGGCTACATCGGCGGGTTGCAGCGTGTGTACGCACCCATGTACATTTAGTGTGAATATGGAGGGCGCCTTTATGGCGCCGAAGAATATGTAAGTCAGGATTTATCCCACATTGTAACGCATCCCTCTCCTTGTTCTATAAAAGGAAGGGAACGCCCTTGGTGAAAGGGTTGCCCATTTTGCATTAGAGGGTATACCGTTAGGTTTAGAGTTAGTTTCTTCTTCTTCTTCTTCTTCTTCTTCTTCTTCTTCTTCTTCTTCTTCTTCTCCCCCTTCGCGTTCGTTTAGGGTTTGCTTCAGCTCATCTCCTGCGCAAGACCCCGCTCGGCGCAACGAGCCCGTGAGCTTCCCGACCAGCGGCTTGGCAGCTGACGACTACTGTAACCTACCTTGGTCCGGCTCGACGCCGGGAATGTATTCTTCCTTTTATATATATATATATACGTTGCGTCTGTCTCTGTATATTCGCGTCTCTGTTGGTGTCAGATGCTTTCCCTTTCCTGCGTTTCCTGTACATAAGGGCGTGAGTAGGGTCGGCATGTGTGTGTGTGTGCGTGTGTGTGCGTGAGTCGGTGTTAAGCACGCGCTCCCTCTCTTTCTCTCTCTCCCTTCGGTAGCTTCCGGTGTTCTTCTGGGATCCCCCGGAAATGGTGAAGCGCGACTTCCTACGCTCCGTCACTCCCTAGTCCAAGATCCCCGTGGTCCCGCCTTTCTCCACGCACGCGCGTAACAACGCGACAACGTCCAGGTTAAGCGCGAGCTATGGGGTATCGTTTCGGCAGTCAAGGCCGACAAGGATTGTCTGATCGAGACAGAAGTGATCATCGAGACAGATTGCCTACCGATTCCGGGTATGGTCTCCGGATGCGCGACTCCGGACCTGGCGGTGCGCAGGTGGATCGCGTACATCAAGTTCCTGAACCCGGATATACGGCACATCTCCGGGAAAGATAATGCCATGGCTGATATGCTTTCAAGGGCGCGGTTCAGCGACGAGGACGACATGATTTCAGATAACGAAGAAGTCGGCGAGGACTTCTTCGGGTCAGCCAACGTAACAACAAGAAAGGGGAGCACTCCAGCGCTAAATGAGTTTGACAAGAGCGAATACAACGAAGAGTGGCTCCGAATCGGGAGGTTCTTGCGGACGATGACGCCGAAGGCGGCGTGGAGGAGAGAAGAGGCCTGCCAGGTACGGAAGAAGGCGTTCCGGTTCTTCCTACAGGGAGGATGCATATGGAAGCACCCGAAAAAGCGAAGCGGCACCCCACTGCGCGTAGTGACGAGGAAGGACGAGCAGAAAGCGCTGCTGACAGCATACCACGAGAGTCCCTAGGCCGGACACCGCGGGACGTGGGCCACATTTGAGAAGCTGAAAGGGAAGTACTGGTGGCCGGAACTAAACCGGGATGTGCATCGGTTCGTAACGACTTGCGAAAGCTGTCAGATGCACTCCATAGTTCGACATCGAGACGAGCTTCACCCGACCTACCCTCCGACCGTCCATTTCAAGTGGATGGTGGATCTGGTGACGATGTCGATGGGGGTAGGGCAAATGCGGTTTCTGCTGTTGGCTCAGGAGGACCTGACGAACCAGGTGGAAGGCCGAGCGTTGCAGAACAAAATGACCGTGGCCGTGTGCCGGTTTCTAATCAAAGATGTGGTATGCCGGTACAGGTGCGTCGGTAAGATCATGGCCGACCACGGGGAATTGGACGCGCAAGAGGCGGAAGAACCATTTGACCGGCTAGGGGTTAAACTCTCGCTCACCACAGCCTACAATCTGGAGGCTAACGGGAAGGTGGAACGTTGACACGGGCTGATCTTTAAAGCGTTAGTACGAGCGTGTGGAGGCTTCGTTACTTCGACGGAGCTACCGAGATCTACGAAGCGAGTGTGGAGGATCCTCCTGCGGCCTCTCTTGCCATCCTGATTCCGACCCTGTGCAGTCCACTAGGCACTTGTCACTTCGTTCTCGACACCTCCCTTGTGTCGTCTTCCGCCTGCGCCGAACAACGCCCCGCAGTCACGCTTCGATCCGGCCCGCGATGGCCATTTGCGAGACTCTTGTTCTGTTCCAGGTGTGCGTTTCCGGCCCGACACACCTCCCCGTGTTTGCCCCTACCAGCTCCTTCGGAAACCTCGTGTCGTCGGGTCCCGTTCCCTGCCGCCGCCGTCCTTCTCCCTCGGTCTCACGTTGCCACGTTGGCCGAACTGCCGGAGTCTCCGGATCAGTGTGAGGGTCCCATAGGACCGGACTCCGTTTCTATGCTTGCCGAAATTCGGGTGCCCTTTGTTTGAGTCCCTCCCGGACTCTCCTCGTGTCTTCCGCGTAGCCGGGTCCCGTTTCCCGCCGCCACCTTCCTTCTCCCTCAGTCTTACGTTGCCACGTTGGCAGAACAGCCGTAGTCTTCGGAACCGGTATGGGGATCCCGTAGGACCGGACTTCCTTACGCCCATTGCCTTCGTCACCTTGCCGCCACCGTCAGTATCTTGGTCTTACGTCAACTGCATTGCCGACTGCCGAAGTCTCTAGAACCGGTGTGAAGGATCCTCCGTAGGCTGCCCATCCGTAGCCCTTGCCTTCGTCACCTCACCGCCACCGTCAGTATCTTGGTCTTACGTCGACCACGTTGCCGACTGCCGAAGTCACTAGAACCGGTGTGAAGGATCCTCCGTAGGCGTTCGTCGCCTTCTTGACCCTGTCCCGGGTCGTCCTTTTCCGCATGCCGAGAGGGCGGTTTACTCCGCACCCTCTCCCGTGGTACCGATGTACCGTGTCCTCGGCCTCTTCGTAGGCCTGCTCTCTTCCTCCCTCCAGGAATGGTCATCCGGGAGTCCGCTCCGCCCGGTTCTCGTCCAGGTCCGTTCGTCCTTCTCTGGATTGCCGAGTCCCGTTCTCTTGTCGCCACCGATCTCTCATATAGGACTCACGCCGACACTCGGGCCTGCAGCCAGGTCGGTGTAAGGAATCCCATAGGACCGGTGTCGAGGTATTCCACGCGGATGCGTGGAATGAGGCGGGACCTCGGGGGTCTTGTACCGAAGAGCAAGAGAGAAAGGAGAAGGGAGGGGACCCACTACGTGCGAGCGTAGATTCACAGGGACACGGCCCTTCGACACAAAGACGCAAGTGGGACACCGACACAGAGAGACACGAATGTATGTAAATGTATATATTAATAAACAAACAACAAGAAGCACGAAGTCGGTTACAACCGAACAGGCCGGCGAATAGATGTCGACGCCTGTTTGTAAACGCTCAGAAAGGAAAGAGTAGGTTGGAGGTGCTGCCGGAAGCACTCGGGCATTCCTTAGAGCAGCGCGAGCCTCCCGAAACCTGCACAACAAGAAGCTACGGAGTTTGCGAGCGAGAGAGAGAGAGAAGCCTCCGACCCACAAACCGACAGCACTTCGTCCTTTCTCCACGATCCCTCACCCCCTCCTCGTCTCCCTTCTTTTATAGGCAAGGAAGGAGCCGTTTCCCATTAACTTCCTACCTACCGAATCTACCTACCTAGGATCTTCTATGTACAACATAAGGCGTACGTTCATGAAGAGCCGGTTCCTATGCTCTGGTGCACCGATTCCGCTTGTGGACGGTTTTCTTCACGACATCAGCCCCCACCTAACCGCGCATCCACCGGCATGCGCCAAATTGAGTTGGGACGGAGAAAACCGGTCCAGCCTTCATTCCCCGCCCGTCGGTTCTTCCTCGGTTTCGGATCGTCCGTCGTCACGGTCCAGGTCAACCGGATCCGGCTCATTGTCGTGACGCTTCTTGAACACTTTGATCCGCTTCCCAGCTACCGGTATTGCCATTCTCGTGTCGTTGAGTTCCGCCAGATGGTACGTCCCGTTATCGTTGGCGCTTTGGACCACGTAAGGCCTGAACCACCTTCATGCGAACTTCCGTGTCGCTCGGTGCTGGTTGTCGAGGCTGCTGTCGTAGACTAGCACCTAGTCGCCTTCCTCGATCTTCTTTGGTCGGAGCCGGTGCGTTCGGTCGAACCGGGCTTTGTTCCTCGTCCTTGCCACCCGAAGCTTTCCCGCAGCCTGCTCCACGTCCTCCGGCCTTCGCTCGAGCTGTCGTATGCGCGCCGCCAACAGTTCCTCCCTGCTCATCTCATCCCTCCAGTCCATGGTTGCCCATGAGGAGATCATACGTTCCATCGGCATGATCGGCTTCTGCCCAAACATGAGCTCTGCCGGCATGAATCCGGTTACCGAACTGTGCGTAGTTCGGTCAGCCCACAACGCGTAAGGCAGCAGCCGCGGCCAATTCCCGACTTGTCCTCCACATGCCCGAACTAACGCCTTGACGATCGGTCCGTGCCCGCGCTCCACCTTCCCATTCGCCTTCGGATTGTACGCAGTGGTAAGCGAGAGCTTGACTCCTAACCGGTCGAACAACTCCTCGGCCTCTTCGGCGTCCAACTCCCCGCGATCAGCCACGATCTTCCCGACGCACCCGTACCGGCATATCACGTCCTCGATCAGGAACCGACATACGGTCGCGGTCGTTTTGTTCTGAAGGGCTCGGCCCTCCACCTGGTTCGTCAGATCTTCCCGAGCCAGGACCAGATACCGCATCTGTCCTACTCCCATCGGCATCATCACCAGGTCTACCATCCATTTGAAGTGGATGGTCGGAGGGTACGTAGGGTGAAGCTCGTCCCGATGTCGAACTATGGAGTGCATCTGACAGCTCTCGCAAGTTGTCACGAACCGATGCACGTCCCGGTACAGTCCCGACCACCAGTACTTCCACGGTGTCCAGCCCAAGGGCTGTCGTGGTAGGCAGTCAGCAGCGCCTCCTGTTCTTCCTTCATCGCCACCACCCGGAGCGGGACGTCGTTCCTCTTCTTCGGGTGCTTCCGTCCCGGAGAAAGAATCGGTATGCTTTCTTCCGGATCCGGTTGGTCTCGTCCCTCGTCCATGACGCATCCGGCGTCATGGTCCTTAAGAACCCACCGATCTATAGCCACTCGCCGTCGTACTTGCTCTCGTCGAAGCCGTTAAGCGTCGGAGTGCTTGTCCCATCGGTCGTCACGTACGCTGCCTCGAAGAAGTCCACGCCGACTTCTTCGTCCTCTGAAACCATGCCGCCCTCGTCATCAAACCTCGCCCTCGAAAGCATGTCGGCCATGGCGTTGTCCTTTCCGGAAATGTGTTGTATTTCCGGGTCCAGGGACTTGATGTACGCTATCCACCTGAGCATCGCCAGGTCCGGTGTCGCGCATCCGAAAACCATGCCGAGAATTGGCAGGCAATCCGTCTCGATAACCACTTCTATCCCGATCAGGTAATCTTTGTCGGCCTTTACTGCCGAAACGATACCCCAGAGTTCGCGCTTAACCTGGGCGTACCCTCGCTGTCGCTCACTGACGACCTTCGCGCCGAATCGGATCGGGAACCGAATGCCGTCCTTGTCTTCTTGGTTGACGACCCATCCGATCCCGGTCGGGCTCGTATCCACCGTTATGTATACCAGGGTACCCTTCTTGTAGACAGCCTTCCGGAGCGCCGGAGCTGCCGCAAGACCTTCCTTCAGCTTCCGGACCGACTCCGTGTGCTCGTCTTGCCACCCGAATTTTCGCCCCTTCTTCAGCAACCCGTATAACGGCTCCGCAACGTGGGCGTAATGCGGGATCCATATGTGGTAGAACGCGCACGCCCCCAGGAACCTCCGAACTTCCGTAACCGAGCTACAGTCGGTCTTCATCGCGGAGATGGCTTCTACTTTTGCCGGAGACGGCTTCCGGCCATATGGTCCACATAGGTGTCCGACCACCAGGATTCCTGATTGCCCGAAGGCCGATTTCTCCCCGGAGAAGGTGAGCCTCGCATCCTCTAGCCTTTGTAGCACCTTCTTGCAGTCGTCGATGTGTGCTGCCACGAATCGCCGGCATCCGTCCGGCCCGAGTGTCTCGTCCTTCTCTTCCACCGGGCACCCCTTGATCGGGATGTCGTCTAGAAACAGCATGGTGATGTCCGGGATGCAATCCCTCAGTACCTTGTTCATTGCATTCACCATGTGGGCCACCGAGTTAGTCCCTCCTTGTGGCAGGGTACACATTCGCACTAGGCCAAGGGGAGTTCGCATCGTCGTAATGTCTCTGCTCTCCACGGCTAGCTGGAACTGGTCGTACCTCGAGTACAGATCGCCGACCGAGTAAATCGACCTTCCGGCGAAGCCCTCCGCGAACTCGTCTATGGTCGGTCTGATTCCTGCGTTCCGAATGGTCACTCGGTTGACCGGCTGCAGGTCTTGAATGAAGCGCAATGTTCCGTTTTTCTTCGGTACGGTAAACCATCGGTTCGAGTATGGGGCACTTGACGGTTCGAGAATGCCCATATCGACTTTCTGCCTCAATAGCTCCATCAATTTCGGGATGTGAGCTCTCAGTACCAGAATCGGCTTGAGATTCCACGGCACATGCGGTACCGTGAATATCACCATCGGCTCCACGATTGTCGGGTCTACGCACCCGATCTCTACCGGCGAGAATGCGAAGGCTTTCCCGTGCCTTCCGAGCATTCGCCGAAACCGGTCTTCCTCCGCCGGCAGTAGGAACCCGCCCCCACCGATTTTGAGCTCCCGGAGCGTCCCGTCGGTGAAGGTGTGTCCTATGCAGACCGGATCTCGCAAACTGGGGTCCGACGCAACCCCTTTGATTCGGGACTCGCTGCCCTCCGGCAAGGGTGCCGCGACGGGCCTTACCTTCCAGTCCACAGTCTTGTACTTCGTGCTAACTCGGGTCGTCCGGTCCGACCCGAGCCCCTGACTGAAGCTCGCGATGACTTCGTACATCTCTTCGGAACATACCGGTATCGTCCGGTCTTCGTTAAGGTCTTCTCCGGCTACTTTCCTCAGCATCCCCAAGGTGTCGTCGAAGGAGACCGCCTCCACGGCTCCGCTGATTTCCTCGTCCGGGCCGAGAACTCTGCACGCTCGAAGTCGCTCCTCCGCCCTTGCCTTTTCTCAGCCAAAGATGCCGACTATCATACACCCTCCGTTGTTGGAGAAGCAGAATTTTCTTCCTACTGTACAAGGTTTCTTCGGTTTCGTTTCTATCGTACAGCTGTGGGGTCTTTCCCGAGTGTCCGGGCTGTCTCGGCCCCACGCCTCGGAGGCCCTCTCTAAAAAACCTCCTGGTTCTCGCCACCGAGGCATTCGCGGTTTCGCTCGTGGTTCGGTCGTACCGTCAGAAATTGGACCGAATGGCGCCCGTCCTGGCTTTTGACCCTCGCGTAGGCCGAACCGTTGTCCAGCACCTTGGTCTCCATTCGCGCCGCCGTGATGTATGGTTCCCCTAATATGACCGGGTGCGAGGACGTCTCCTGTACGAAGAAGTGCTGGTCAATCTCGACGTCGCCGATCTTGACTCGCACGTTCGGGCAGGCCCCGTGCAATTCCTCGGTGGCACGCGTCGCCGCCCGTATCTTCCACCCGTGCTTGGTGTTGATCGGCCACTTTCCCTTCTTATAGAAGTCCATGGACATTAGGTTTATTTCCGAACCGTGGTCCACCAGCGCCACCACCGGTTCCTGAACATCTCCGATCTTTACCGGGGTCTCCGTGGTTGCTCGGGCCCAGTGTGGCCTCGAATAGTGGCTCTCCGCCCACTCATCTTCCAGCGCCAAGTCGTCGATGTGCGTCGTCCGCACCTCCACCGGTCTTTCCGGTTCTATCTCCGTCGACAGCCTCTTCCGCTTTACCAAGTCAACAATGGAGTCGTGGAACTCCTTCTTGGCGATCCCTAGCACCTCCTGTAATGACAGCTCCACTTTGCTGTCGAGGATCCGTTCTTCTAGGACCTTTCGTAGGTCCGTAGTCCTTCCTATTTCCGTCCCTAGTCGGTATCCGCCCTTCCTGGGGTTATCTCGCGCGCTGGACCCATCGGCTTCGTTCCGTCGTTGCCCGAATCGGGTCTCGTATCGCTGTGAGGGCCCGGCCGCTCCGGCTTTCCCCAATCGTTTGTCCTCTACCAGCGCCTCGTAGTTCCGGCAAGCGGCTTCTACGAAGCCCGTCTTCTCCTCGACCGGGTCGCTCCACCCGGTTATTTCCCGGACCCATCTCTCGGCGCGGTCCGCTTCATCTTTCCTCAGCCGTGCGCCAGCGAGGCCTTCCAGCATTGCCGACCAGAACCCGTCCTTGCTCTCCTTTCGGGCCTCGCTGCCCCCGACCCGAATACCGGCCGACGCCGAGTAGTGGATGGCCTCCACGTGTCAGGCCGTTGCCTCTTCCATCAATCTCTTCATACCTCCTCGCCCGTCGTTTCGGTTTAGGGCCCTTCTGGTATCGCCGGCGTGCACCCGGCCTTCCCACAGGTACACCACCCGGTTCCTCAACGCCTCAGCGAAATCGCCGCAGTCCTTCCGAATGTGGCCGACCTCGTCGCACCACATGCACCTGTTCCCGGCTGCCGGCCGTCGATCACGAGCCGGTTCGTCGCCTTCCCTTCGAGTCTGGGCGATCTGGAGATCCTTTATCGCCCGCGTCAACTCCTCCAGCGCTGCTCCTCCGGACAAGCCATTGATCATACCGGTCGAAGCCGAACCGGTTTTGAGCCACTCCCGGGTTTATTCCCGTCGCCCTTGCGGTGCCGGTTCAAGCCTCCTTGCTGTGACAGAGCCCACACCGGCCGCCCCGTCATCAGCCCATTCTCACCGTTTGTCGAAACGGCCACAGACTCTCTTAACCACAGCCCAGTCGGTCGTCAGCCCGTCTTCGGTCTCCAGCAAGGAGCCGACTTGATCCCGGTCCCGCTCGTCCACCGACTTGACGAACAATAGGACCCAGCTCGTATCCAGAACAGTTCGGTCAAGCGCCGAAAGGCGCGCAAAGCGTTCTTCAAACTCCCAGACGAGTGCCGACGCGTTTCTTCCCTTGCCGGGGGACTCCACCCACTCCATGAAGTCCCGTTTCGAAAGCCGGAGCGCGTCGTCCAGCCCGTATTTTTCTAGGAGTCGACCTTCGAACTCCTCCCAGGTACGGCTCTCCGCCCGCACCTCGAGCACCTCCGCATGGATGCTCGGCATCGCCACTCGAGGGAACCCGGCAAGACGCCTCTCTTCCGGAATGTCCCGCATCAGCATTTCTGCCCCGTAGGACGCCAAATACTTCGTGGCATCCTTTCCGCTGAACCGGCCGATCGTACAGACGACCGCCTCAATGGCTCTGTCGAGGGCGCTGGAGCACTCGCGTGCACTCAATATCCGATCCACGGCCGAAGCCATGGCCTCCGCAAGATCCGACCCTTTCATCTTCTGCTCTTCTGCCGCCTCCTTCACGTCGGGTTCACCAAGATGTCGAGGTATTCCTCGCGGATGCGTGGAATGAGGCGGGACCTCGGGGGTCTTGTACCGAAGAGCAAGAGAGAAAGGAGAAGGGAGGGGACCCACTACGTGCGAGCGTAGATTCACAGGGACACGGCCCTTCGACACAAAGACGCAAGTGGGACACCGATACAGAGAGACACGAATGTATGTAAATGTATATATTAACAAACAAACAACAAGAAGCACGAAGTCGGTTACAACCGAACAGGCCGGCGAACAGATGCCGACGCCTGTTCGTAAACGCTCAGAAAGGAAAGAGTAGGTTGGAGGTGTTGCCGGAAGCACTCGGGCATTCCTCAGAGCAGCGCGAGCCTCCCGAAACCTGCACAGCAAGAAGCTACGGAGTTTGCGAGCGAGAGAGAGAGAGAGAAGCCTCTGACCCACAAACCGACAGCACTTCGTCCTCGACTCTCTGCGATCCCTCACCCCCTCCTCGTCTCCCTTCTTATATAGGCAAGGAAGGAGCCGTTTCCCATTAACTTCCTACCTACCGAATCTACCTACCTAGGATCTTCTATGTACAACATAAGGCGTACGTTCATGGAGAGCCGGTTCCTACGCTCCGGTACACCGATTCCACTTGTGGACGGTTTTCTTCATGACACCGGCTTTCCTTCTCTTTCCAAATCTCGACCTTCGCCCAGTCGGTCTTTCTCCCCATGTAAAAGAGGGCGGCTCGTCCCGCACCCCCTTCCGTATCGGCACCTTTATGCCGAGTCTGGCCCCGATCGAACAATCCACGACCGAATCACGCTCCACCCGTATTGGAATGCCGATCTCCTCGTGCCGTGTTCGTCCTCGGCCTTCTCGCAGGCCGTTTCCCATCCGACTTCGTTGGCATCGTGCCAGGACTCCTCGGTACCGTCATCCATCTCCTCGATCTTACATGGGCATACGGGCCCGAATGCCGAGTTCTCCGGAATCGGGTCCGTGGGCTTTCGTCCGTTCCTTCGCCATATCGTCTCGCCGGTGATTCTTGGTCTTTCGCCGCCGCCTTCCTCCGCTTGGGACTCACTTGGGCACTCGGGCCCGACTGCCATCGTCTTGGAGCAAGTGTGGGAAGACACAAAGAATCGCCCGTCTATTTTACGCCCTTGTCCATAGCCACCGACTCTTCGTGGTCGGCGGTCGTCTTCTTACCGATCGCGCAAGCCCCGTCTGGGCTTGCTTCTCCAATGGCCGGGATCTCGGGCTGACATGCCCGAAACCGCTGGTCCCAATGATCCGGTTCCGCGATCTGTATCTCGGCCTCGTCCTTGGTCGTTCTATCTCCGCAAGTCAAGAGGGTGTTTTGTTCCTCACCCTCTCCCGTGGTCCCGTCGTACCGATCTTCCACCGTCGCATGGGGCAAGTCCGTCTCCTCAGTCTCGGCTTCCGGCCTCGATCTTCCCTCTTCCTCGAGCATCGCCTTGAAAGCTCCGTACGCCTCCGCAATCCTGGCCCCAATGCCGACCCTTGCCGACTCTCTTTGCCGTTCAGCCTCTTCCCGTTGTGATGGCACGCCGTCGCGCCCCTTCCTCTTAGCCTTCTCGGCTCGCTCATCATCTAGCCGTTGGCACACCCTTCCGACCTTCGACCAGTCCTTCGTAAGCCCATTCGCTCCATCATCGTCTTCGAGCTCAATCCCGATGGCCTCCCGTTCCGCTCGGTCGATCATTCGGACGAACAATAGGACCTTGTTCGCCCCCACCAAACCTTGTTCCCGCTCTGGGAGCCGAGCAAGCCGTCGCTCGAACTCCCGGAACGCCTTCGTCGCGCCCCGATGGGTCTTTGCCGATGCTACCCACTGGTCGAAGTCGTGTCGTCCCCGGCTCTTCCGCCGTCCTCTGTATGCCTTCAGGAGCGCCTCTTCGAAGGCCTCCCACGAACTATGAGCCTCACGGAGCTCCTTTATTTCCGCATGCATCCGGACAGCCACGACCTGACATAAGAACTTCAGCCTCAACGCCTCGTCTACGCCACGCTCCTCCATTTTTGCGTTGTACGCTTCCAAGTAAGGTGGGACTTTGTCCCCGTTGAAACGGCCGACTCTTTCGACCACTCGCTCAACCGCTTGTTGCGCTGCTTCTCGCCTCATCACCTCTCGTGCCGACTCCAACACCACTTCGGCCACCATCTCCGCAAGATCTTCGTCTTCCGACTCCATATTCCCTTGCCACCTTTCACGTCGGGTTCACCAAATACGTCGCGTTGTTACGCGCGTGCGTGGAGAAAGGCGGGACCACGGGGGTCTTGGACTAGGGAGTGATGGAGCATAGGAAGTCGTGCTTCACCGTTTCCGGGGCATCCCAAAAGCACACCGGAAGCAACCGAAGGGAGAGAGAGGGAGAGCGTGCGCTTAACACTGACTTACGCACACACACGCACACACACACACAGGCCAACCCGACTCACGCCCCTATGTACAGGAGATGCAGGAAAGGGGAAGCACCCGACACCAACGAAGACGCGAATATACACAGACAGACGCAAACGTATATGTATATATATATAAAAGAAGAATACATTCTCGGCTTTGAGCCGGACCAAGGTAGGTTACAGTAGTCATCAACTGCCAAGCCGTCGGTCGGGGAGAAGAAGGAGAAGAAGAAACCTAACTCTAGACCTAACGGTATACCCTCTAATGCAAAATGGGTAACCCTTTCCCAAAGGGTGTTCCCTTCCTTTTATAGAACAAGGAGAGGGATGCGTTACAATGTGGGATGAATCCCGACTTACATGGGATCGTCTGTCCCGACTTGACTACTCTTCGGCGCCATAAAGGCGCCCTCGATATTCACACTAAATGTACATGGGTGCGTACACATGCTGCACCCCGCCGATGTAGCCAATGTTTCCCGGTTTCCGGCTCTGGCCGAAATTCTTCACGACAGCGCGCGGTTTGACCGGACGCACCAGCTACGAAACAAAACCCGGTTCGACCGGACGCACCGGCTACGACCGAAGAAGATCGAGGAAGGCGATTGGGTGTTGGTTTACGATAGCAACCTCGACAACCAGCACAAGGCAACCCGCAAATTCGCAAGGACATGGTTCCAGCCCTACACGGTGACGAGCCCGAACAACAACGACACGTACCATCTTGCACGCATTAATCATCTATGACGATCCCAGTAAGTAATCAGTGGCATATTGATAAATGTCATTATCGCCACGTTGACTACTAGGTTGTGAGGTTTCCCTCGGAGATGTCTTCTATTCATATCTCTGTTCATCGGAAAGAGCCGCCAAAAGGTTAGACTAGACTGGTGTAGGTAGCTCGATTGCTTCACTCGTCATTGAAATATAAGCTGGAGACGTTTCTGTTTATACTCTTATCAATGTCATTCTCATTACAGATGGATAAATCCTCCCGGAAACTGAACCTCTCTATCGCGGAGTTTGGCTCGTTATTAACGTAGGATTACTCGTTAGTTGTGTTGGGTCTGCCGCTTAGCCGAAAGCTATGAAAGCACTTCGTGGCACCTTAAAATTGGAGCCGGCATAACATCGTGAAGTTGCCGCTTCTGCGTAATTTGGGTCAGACCTCGATCCCGCTATTTAGTATTCGCCATATTGCGGCGCTAGGCTTACCGAGGTACTTAAATAACTATAATATCCCCTGATCCCTATCGAATGACAGATTGTAGTTATCCTCGCGGCGGTCAATGGGTTCCCGGACTAGATCCCTTTGACATAGATCGCTTAATATGAGAAGGAACTCCCCGACAAAATCAAACCACACATACTTGAGGGTATCAAGGAGTAAAAGCTATTGAGTGAAGAGGTGTAGAAAAATCCGGCTACGTTCCGCTAAAAAATTGCCAGTTCTCTATCATCAGTAACAACTGGTTCAGTCTAGTTCAAGAGATGGGGAAGGAGGCCCCC